>NC_056747.1:1133991777-1134086777 GCF_019279795.1 Protopterus annectens
ATTTATTCAATGATTCAATGATTTAAGATTCAAACTTAGAACCTAGGTAGACCATTTATGAGTTTGCTTGGTAACTGTACCTGTGGAAAATTTAAACTTTGCATGCCAGATATCTACGTTGTACTAAAAGGACTTTAATTCACCCAAGTTTCTAACAGACAGAGATAAAGAATTTCAAAATCTACCAGCCCTTACTTCAGAAAGTAGGACCAGAGGCATGCTTGACCAGTTGATTATTATTTCTTGTCTGAAATCCATGACTAATAAATTATCTTCCAAACTTTGCTGTCAGGTAATCATCATGCAAACATTTATAAACCAGGATTAAGTCACCCTCAAAATCCTGTAGACTATAGACTATAGGAATAAGTTCTTAAGCCTGTTCTACTCATAGCCTTTCATTTGTCTTCTCAGCGTTTTCTGCATAAGTTCCAGGAACTTAAATTGTTTGATGTTATATGAATAAAATGATCCACTACATTCAGTTACAGCTGGTGTGTGTATATATATATATATATATATATATATATATATATATATATATATATATGTGTGCATGTGTGTAATAAAACACTTTTATCCCTGCTAGAAAAACAGTGAGGTAAGTATTTAATTATTCATAATTTTTTTTCTAATTACTTGACTAATATTAACTTCATAATTTAACTGAGAATCAAACAATATTCCCAAATTTCTAACCAATCTTGATAATTTACATTTTGATTATCCAGAGCATACAGATTAGCCAGATTCCTTTCTCTAGAATGAGCAACCATCCATTTCTTGACATTAAACATCATACCTTTGGAATTTACCAACATTGATCAGTGAATCCAAACAATTTTACATAAGACAATGGTCTCTTACATTAGTGACCAGTCAACCAAGTTTCATATCATCAGCAAACTTCCTAAACTAAGCTTTCTTAGTAGCAGGACAGTCTTTCATCAAACATCCAAAAAGCAATGGATCCAAAACTGATCCTTAGGGAATACTTCTAGCAGACACTCTTCATTCCACGTATATATTTTCTTAATCTTACTGTACATTTCCTGATGATTAGCCATTAAACAACCCAGCTAGAAACATGCCTATTTATGTCTAGATTTTCCAAAGTGTCCAGGAAAACTTCATGAAGTACTGAATCAAATGCCTTACCCAGATCCAGGTATACCACGTCAATAGGCATAGCTTCACCAATAGCATTCACTACCAAATCATAGAAACTTAGAAGATACATAATAACTGATCTCCTGGCAATAAATCCATGTTGGAAGATATCGTTAGATATATCATTGAATGACAACTATAGTGCCCATTCAAAAAATTTCTCAAGAATACATGTAAACCTATGGGCCTGTAATCAGTAACAGACAAGTTTGTTTCACATTTCTGTACAGGAATGATTATAACATCTTTCCATATTTCTGGGAAATATCCATCTACAACTGACTTCTGAAATGAATAATTTATACAAGAAGTATTGGCTTGGGAAGGTGGCCAAATGGCTAAAGTGTTTGCCTTACAAACACAAGGTGCAGGGTTTGAGTCTCACAAGGGATAATTGGTTAGGCTTAAAATGGCACCCAAGGGCAGTTAGCTTAGTACTAAACTATGAACTATAAGTGAGGCTTGATACAATACCCCTCAGAAAATAACCATTTAAGCCATCTGTCCCTGCTGAGGAATTGGTCTTAATGTTTAATAGCACTTTCCTAATGTCATCTTCCTTGAAGAGTGGGCAATCCTCAGATCAAAATTTACCTAAATGGGAAGTTATATTCATATAGTAAGAGTCACTGAAAAATCATTCAGCAAACATATTCACAAACGTAATAGGCTCTGTGACATCATTAACCCCCTCAAATGAACATAACTGAGAATGATCATCTAATCCATAAGATCTGAAATGTTTAAACAAAGACATTTTTGTTGTCATATAGATTGCCAGGTAATCTTGTACAAATATAGCTTGCCAGGTAATCTCGTACAAAGACCTAGTTTTATAGATATTTTACTCTGAAATAACTTCTTACATTTGTTATAACTTAACTTGTTCTGTATTGTTGGATGAGTTCTAAAATTTTTCCATAACTTCCTCTTTCTGTGGTTAATCCTGGATATTGTTCTACCAAAGAAACCTTCTAAGTTTTTTTATTAAAAATTATTTCTGGAACAAAAGAATCAATAAAAGTGATTATATGTTTATAAAACAAAGTCTAACAATCCTGGATTGGTTGGCCACTCAATAATATTTCCTACCTCCATAATCGTATATCTTATAACTGCATTTACTACTAAAAAAAGTCAGTTTTGTAGAAGTTCTTGGTGCTAGTTGGAATAGACTTAGATATAAGTTAAGGAATAGGCAATCCAATCTCAAAAAAAAAAAATTAATAAATAAATAAAAATACCATGTAAGTGATCAAAGCAGCCTAATTCTTAATTAATATAACAATATTTTTTGTCACTGTACTAGTTAACCTTACCACATTGAATATGTTGGCTGTCCTGGTTCCCTCTTTAGCTATTTGTGAACAGCCTTTTATTACACTTAATACTACAGTTAGAGTAAAGCATAAAGCAATCAGTATTAGGCTTGCTGAGGTCACCAGCCACAATGTCAAAATCACCATGGAAACAGTTGACAGCATTTTTAGAAAGTAAGCAGTCATTTATTTTACTGGTATGAGGAGGATGACGAAATAAAGGTATACCCCAGTGGCATCCTTTATTTCTTACTTTCACAGACAGAAATTCAGTGTTGGTATCAACAAAGGTAGCAGAGGATGTAAATCTTGATGATTGAACCTCCCACCCTTCTTAACTCATCTGAATCCAGGGTGTCCTATATAACCTGAATTAGAAAAGGGTCTCTTATTATCACAAAACCAAGTTTCCATTATTAGTAGAATATCAAATCCATCACCAGCTGTAACAGCCTCCAGTTTAGCCACTTTATTAAGACTATGTGCATTGATCAAAAGACACTTTATACAGTCCTTTCCTTTACTCCACAAAACAACTTTATTCATTCTAAAAATGATTTTTTCCCATCATACTTAATTTCACACCAAATGATTACCTTGATTTTCTAAATTAAGTAAATCATTACAAAAATAGGATTGACTTGTTTCCAACTTTTCCTGTATACACAAACACACTCACACACACACACACACACACACACACACACACACACACACATATATATATTTATGGGTCTCCTTCGCATGGTCGACTTTTCACAAAGTCGACTTTCATATGGCCGAGACCATATGATTGACTTTTGAAAAGCTGACCAAGGGGAACTGCTATCTGTGTACAGTGCGGAATGGGAAAGTTCCCTCTTCCGCACTGTAGTGCGATCTCGGAGTTGGCATATTTAAGTTACGGGGGGGTTGTGGGGTGCAGATGGGCTTGCCTCCCTGCTAACAGTTTTAACGTAAGTGTACATTGTGTTTTTTGTGTTTATTTTACATGGTCGGCTTTCCAAAAGTCGATCATATGGTCTCGGCCATATGAAAGTCGACTTTCTGAAAAGTCGACCATATAAAGTAGCTCTATATATATATATATATATATATATATATATATATATATATATATATATATATATATATATATATAAACATCCACTGTTCTCTTTAAATATATTCTAATAACATTTGTAAGAGATCTTGCTTTCACCTTAATCACACAGCAAAAACATAGGGCAGGAATAATATCATATAACACCAACCTGAAGTCATACATGTTGCTTAAGTCAATGATTCCCATCACAGCTTTTTCAAAAAATTCTTCACTTGTTCTAGTGACATCATCAGCACCATCCTCAACAATTGTTTGTCTTTTCGGCTTTTCCCGGTTAAGGGTCACCACAGCGGAACTCCGGCCCGCTAATGATTGGCAGTAGATTTTTTTATGGTCCTGAGTTGCCAGCCCGACTCCCAACCTTCAGGGAAGGCACACCCATTCACGCATGTCTTTCGGAGGCCACTCGACCGCGGGGAGGACATGCAGACTCCACACAGAAGGCACTCCAGCCGTGAATTGAACAGGAGAACCTATAATTGTTCCAAATGAATTGCCACTTCTACACATATATTTATCCCATCCCTTACATCACCCATCTTACAACTTGTGATGATGCCAAAGAGAGTAGGGTAGTGCATGTGCAACATATGCCAGCATAGCTGAGTTTTGTAAAGTATTATATGTCATTTGAATATCAAACTGATTAGTAAATTTTTATATCAGACTGCACTGTTGTAATTAAGGAAATGTATATATTTTAACAAATGATACTAAAAGGGAAGAGGTGAAGCTCTGCCCAACTAACCTTAAGAAAAATAACCTGAAATTAAATGACTTGGTTTAGCCATAAAGATTTTATCCCACAGGTCTGAATAAAGCCAGATACTTAATGTCTATGAGAAACATGGGCTGAGATCCTACACTTTTATCCTTAGTGGTGAACTAATTGCTACCCTGGGGTGCCATATACTAGCTGGTTAGTCTTTACAGAAAGGGTGAAAGGGTTAGAATTGTTTTACAGTCTCCAGATGCTATAATAAGCCTTAACAAAGTTCTAGGTGTGTATTGTGACACATTTGTGCTAGATCCTGGCTCAAGTTTCTAGTAAGGGGGTGGTGTGGGCACCTTAGAGTCAGTTGACCAGATGTGCTGTCATCCTGTAGCCAGCACTGAAATTGTATTAAGATACTAGTGAGAGATTTGATAGCAACACTCAGCACCCTGTTATTGGAACTGACAACAAAGGCACATCCATTTCATCTTGGCTTGCTCTAGCAAACAAGAAGGGAACAGTAATTCTTCAGTCAGTTAGGAAAATATAGTGAAACTAGTTAAATATTATTTTCTGTAGCTGTCTGAATCTTTCCATCTGTGTTGTTTTTATATTTCCTGTGAAATTAAACTCTGGTGTTTATTGTGAATAGATATTCAGTATTGTCATATTTATTTTTCTTATTAAATATATCTAAACCTTTCATTGTGTCTGGTCTTTTAGAAAATATTTTAACCTTTGACAGCACTTGCATTTATTTAGTGGTACTGCAGCTTCATGCTCCTGAAAGCCTTGCTGCTTGGTTGAACATTACCATTTGTATAAGTATTAATTAGGTTCATAGGTTCATAGGTTGATACTAGGCTATCTGCCCCAGGGCAATTATAAGCCTAGCCAGAGTGTGTTTGGCTTTTGCCACCTTTTTAGATTAGTTGACTGTGCCTCTGTATAGTAGGTCACAGAAGATAGTCCTTTTAAGGTTAGTTTACTGTGCCTCTGTTTAGTAGGGACACAGAAGAGATCCCAGGGGTAAACCTACGATCTCCAATCCACTCATCAAGATTTCTCTTGAAGAGGGTCATTGAGGGGCTCTGCCTAACATGGATTGGGATTTTGTTCCAGAGTGAGGGGAGCCTCTGGGATATGAATCTGTCCCTCCAGGATGTCCTATTTATTTCTGTGCTGAGGTTTAAGTCCCTGGAGCATATAGCTCAAAGGGATTTGGATTTCCTGAGGTGGAGCATGTCCATTAATTCTGTGTTGGACATGGCTTTATATGTCAGGCACAGATTGCCTCTGAGTAGGCAGTAAGCAACTGAGTAGAGCTGGAGTTTCTTTAGCCTAACTGCGTAGGGCAGCTGTTTGAGTCCCTTGATCCTCTTGGTGAGGTACTTTTGGCGGCTTTCCAGTTGCTGCAGGTGTCGGGTAAGGTACATCCCAAATGGGGCATTTTATTCAATTATGGGCCTGATGAGTGATGAGTAGAGGGGCACAATGACCTCTCTTGATCTAGATGTGAACCCTTTCATGATAAGGTGGGCTATATAGAAGGTCTTTCTAACCACTTTGGCAACGTGATTGTCAAAGGAGAGATTGCTATCTACTTGAGTCCCCAAATCCCTAATTACTTCTTCCGTACTTAATGGATTACCACTTATGTGGTAATTTGTGGGCACTTTGTTTTTCCCAAAGGGGATGACTATGCACTTTTTGACATTTAGCTTTAGGCCATAGCTCTGGCACCAGTTATCCATCTCTGTGAGACCCTTTTGAAGGATGCATGTGTCAGTCGGCGAGTTGATTATGGCACCCAGTTTGCAGTCATCTGCGAACTTGGTCAGCCATAGTCCTCCCGTATTAGCCTGTACCTCAGAGAAATATATACCAAACAAGAGAGGTCCCAGGACTGAGCCTTGAGGGACTCCACTTGTAACTGGTTTAGAGTCTGACATGGCACCTGCAATTCTGACCATGTGGGTTCTATCCCTGAGCCAGTTTGCAACCCATCTTGTGACATAGGGGTTGATATTTAAGCTGGTGAGCTTAGACACAAACACTGACGCCCATACTCTCTCACACATATAGACACACACACACACACACACACACACACACACACACACACACACACACACACACACACACACACACACACACACACACACACACACACACACACACACACACACACACACTTGACCAGCAATCAAGTACAGTTGTTTTACACCTCAGAAGTTTGATTATAATGAAATGAAATGAAATGAATAACTATATAAAATAACTGCCAAATGGAAATGTATCTTATCTTACTTCTATCAGAATAAAATGTGCAATCCATGGCAACCCACCCTCACACATACCTCTTAACCTCATAGCTCAAGAATCAAGCAGGATGCTAAAATATTAATGATTATAATCTTCACTGAATTGCCAGAAGAAATACAAAACATTATGAGAAACAGACCAAAATATGAAGCAAAATCATAGATATTCTGAGAAATCAGGGACAGTTCAGTGTACTTCTTCCTCACACTCACATACCTGCATAAATACGGTTCTAGAAGGTACAATCAAAGTCACCCAATGTCAAAATGTCAAAAACACAAACACTGACATGCCAGGATACATGTGCCATGAAACAGCCTTGGTGTTATCAAAATTTAAAACAAAGAAAAACATTGTTTTTTTCTAGGGGAATACGCCTCTCCTGCACCCCCCTCGATAATTATATATACTAACTCTAAGATTGCACAAACATTGGGTAAGGGCTTATTCTTTAACCCAGGAAATTGTCTGATCTTGGATGCCTGTCGACCAGCTGCTTAGTCAATCATATGCAATCAACTAAATAGTTGCCGACCAAACATACACGAACTCTTGTAGGGAACCCATATGCATATAAATATATATATATATATTTATATATATATATATATATATATATATATATATATATATATATATTTATATATATGTGTGTGTGTGTGTGTGTGTGTGTGTGTGTATGTATATAGACACACATACTTATACACAGGTGACCATCAGTTATGAATTGTATGACTGTGACTGTATATGTCAGACATTTTACTGTGACCTAATGAATGAATTCATACATTAATAACTGCCACACAGGAATATAACTTTTCGGCTCACTGCTGTCAGAAAACATTGCAAGCCCCCCCAACACACACATACATATGTATATACCTCTCAGCCTCTTAAATCAAGGATCAAGCAGGAAGATAAAAAAAATAATGGGGACAAAGCATTAAAAATCAGGGGCAGATATTGCTCTTATGTAAGTAGAAAGTTGCTAGAATATCAGGCTTTGCATTAGCATGCTTTTTCTGATGCCTATTAAGTCTACAAATTCAGATATCTGTCATTATATAGTCAGTAAAGTATTCACTGAATTGCCAGAAAAATACATATGCTACAAGGAACAAACTGAATATGAGGTAAAATGAGACTATTGATAGCATCTATAACCCTAAACATAC
This sequence comes from Protopterus annectens, assembly GCF_019279795.1. Lineage (NCBI taxonomy): Eukaryota > Metazoa > Chordata > Ceratodontiformes > Protopteridae > Protopterus > Protopterus annectens. Next base: position 1,133,999,587 of record NC_056747.1, read on the forward strand.
AGACATATATAAACACTCAGGGATGCAGCCATTTTTTTTTTAAGTTTGTACTTTAAGGTCTATCACTGCTATACCCCCCCAAGTCACCCCTCCCCACTGCAACAATCTATTTGCCCCTATGAAAAATTTAAATTGCCAATTACCCTATTGTTTCTGCAGCAGAATGAAGGTATTACAGCACTGCATACATGTGGAAGACTTCCCAGTGTTCACGAGATATGTAATGAACATCCTTTATTGGGGCACCACATAATTAGAAATTTTGAGGTGCTACAAAATCTGTAAACATTCCCATCATATTTATAAGCTGAGTACTACAAGTAAAATGTCAGTAATTAACCTTCTTTGGTATCTGTAAAATCAATCTAAAACCCCATTATAAAGCAAAATCAGGATGACAAACCAGATGAGCAAGCAGTTGAAGATGACAGCCAAATTAATTAAAGTTAAAGTCAAAAAGAAAAGGAGACTAAATAAATCTTGATTTCATAAATGGATCCAGACAGTCAGGACAAGCCTCAGCATAAAGCCTTTACTACCTTACATTCAGCAGTAAATGGCAGAGGACATAGAGCTTATATTTCAGACTTTGGTAAATATAAGAAGCAGATAAGGTCAAAGTTAAAAAAAAAAAGTAAGATGACAAAAATAATGAAATAAAATATCAGCGTAATATATAAAGTACAAAAAAGACACTGGCTATCTGTAGAAAAGCAGTAATAAAAAAAACTGACTGGGATGAGTAACCCTTATAGAGTACAGTATCCCATTTATAGTTTCCTAACATTAGTATGTTTTTGCTGCTACAAAGTTATGCAGTGATAAGGAACTACAAAGTCACAGAGTCATTACCATGAATTATTTTACTTACTCATTATAAGTTAAACAGTGCCCCTTCCCAAGGTGACCATTTTGTTACAGGACCTAAACTTGGACACTTGAGGGCTGCCCGGGAAGCCAGGTCTGCAATCCCATTCTCCCAGCCCCCATGGGAATGGACATAGGGTAGTCATGTCATCTCACACTGGGGCAGGCAGGTTGGCCTAGCGTCCTTCACCAGGCACTGTGGGGATGTCACTCTGTGAACAGTACCACTCAGGAGTCAAGAGGCCACATGCCAGGTGGCTTGAAGTGATGCACATTTGTTGGCACCTGGCACCATGGGGGTGAGAGACTTAGGTGTGTCCCAAAAAGTGCAGAGATGGGGGAACCCAGGGCCATCTCCCTGTGAGTTTATAAGCCATAGGTGCAAGGTAAAGTGGAGAACTGGTGTCACAGAAGTCTGGATGAGGGACTGTCTGAGGCTTAGTGGCCCAGCAGAGTTCCATGAGGCTGGGAAGATCCCCTGAGAGGCTCCAAGAACATACATGACACTGCATGATTTGGCAAGAGTTAGGAGATATGTAACTCTGGAAAAGAGCTCTCTCTCCCTGGGTAGATGTTGAACCCCAGAGGCATCAGTCCCGATGGAAGTCTGGAAGGGAGAGAGAGGTGGAAAGTGACTGGTCCAAGACAGCTCTCACCTAGGTGAGGGGGTATGGACCATGCCCCCTCTGGGATGGAAGTCTGGAAGGGGGAGAGAAGCAGACAGTGGGCTGGGTGAGCTCCTGCCTGAGCGAGGGGGGCTCAGGCAGAGCTCCCCACAACAGAAGTCCTTAATGGAGGAGGGAGGACAGTAGCAGGGTCTGGAGAAATCCTGCCTGAGTGAGCGGGGTCAGGCACAGCCCCTCATGATGGAAGTCCTTAAGGGAGCAAATGGCAGACAATGGTGGGGCCTGGAGAGCTTCTGCCTGGGTGAGTGGGGTTAGGCAGAGCTCCCCACGATGGAAGTCCTTGAGGAAACACTAGGGTGGACAGCAGAGGGGCCTGGAGAGCTCCTGCTGGAGCAAAGGCATCCAACTTCACCCCATAACCAACAGCATCCTTAAAAAATCTCAAATTCCTCATAGCTGCTCTGGATGGGAAAGCAGGGGACTCAAAGCCTTCATGAGAGAGGATCTGCCCCTCAGCGGCTGAGGGGAGTTCTGGAGGAGCAGACAGGATCAGAAAGAAGCTCCTCTGAGAGGGTCCAAGGGAATGAGCGATCCGGAACAATTTGGCAGCCTGCAGGAGACATACAGGCGGTGAAGTCCCCTGACATGGGGGGGGGGCCGTGGCTGGGGAAGGTCTGTTTGGCCAGGTCGAAGGGGAGGACTGAAGGGTTTGGCCGTGAGAGAAATCAGTATGGGAGTACCAGGCAGATGGGTGTAGGGCCTGGAGAGCTCCTGCCAGGGTCAGTGGGGTCAAGCAGAACCCCTCCAGAATGGAAGTCCTTGAGGGAATGACTGACTGATGGTGCCAGAGCCTGGAAGGATCCAGGCAGGGTGAAGGCATCCGACCTTACCCCGTACTTAATGGCATTCCCAAAAAATTGCAAAGTCCCCAGAGCTGATTAGCATGGGAAAGCAGGGGGACTGGCAACCCTGGGAAGCCAAGTCACTATACAGACTGAGCGGTCTAAACTGGGAAATTTCTGTGTCCCAAAGACAATGTTTGGGATTCAGGGACAGAGTCTTCCAAACTGAGACTGTCCTGGAAAAACTGGGACCATTGGTCACCTTGCCCCTTCCCCAAGCAGAGAAAACACTCACTATAACAACACAAAATAAGAAACATACAAAAGAAATTTCAGACCTACAGCTCAACAGCACAACAATGCTAGCAGAATACAATTCAGTGGAGGTGTTGATTTAGGTCCACTCTAGGTGCTTCTTCATAGAGTGACTCTTCTCAGTCAATGCCTTTTGTTTGACAACAGTACACCCAGCAATCAAAATTCAAGAATGAACAAAGCAGTATTTTTTCAGTGATTTTGCTACCCCCTTACTGATCACTGTACACTCTACTGTACACAGCTTATACTCGTCAAAGTAAATGCATAGGCATGCACACAAACGTGATCGTCAGTTACAACCATGAGTATAACTTTGACTGTACATTCAGAAATTTCACTCAAATCAAATGAATAAATAAATGCATAAATTGCTATCAGACAGGAATCCATCTTGTCAGCTCACTTCTGTTAAAATACAGTGTTCAAGCCACTGCAAACCTCTGTCTTCGTCTCCCCCTCTGAAATAACTCTTATGGTCTTAGCTCAAGAATCAAACAGAAAAATAAAAATAGTGGGCCACAAAAGACCAAAACTGAATAAATTCAAACTGATAGGTTCATAGGTTCATAGGATCATAGGTGTGTACTAGGCTAATGGCCCTGGAGCCTTTACAAGCCTAGCCCATAGGATTACCCTGGCATCGTGCCACCCGACCTTAGTTCCCGGTGACTCTGTCAAGCAGAGCCACTGGAGTGATCCCTGGGGTGAATTTTCTATTTCCCATCCACTCATCAAGATTTCTCTTGAAGGAGGCCAGTGAGGCGCTCTGCTTGACATGTATGGGAAGTCTATTCCATAGCATGGGCAGTCTCTGGGTTATAAACCTGTCCCTCCAGCTTGTTCTGTTGATTGTGGTAATGAGGTTGAGGTCTCTGGAGTGTGTAGTGTGGAGGGATTGGGATTTCTTTAGATGTAGCATTTCTAACAAAGTTGGGTCACACATGGCTTTGTTAAGTAGGCGATATGAGACAGAGAATAGTTAGAGTTTTTTTGAGTCTGTCCATATAGGACAAGTGTTTAAGGCCTAGGATCCTCTTTGTTAGGTACTTTTGTGGCCTCTCCAGTTGTTGCAGGTGTCTAGTGAGGTACATGCCAAATGGGGCATTGTACTCGATGATGGGCCTAATGAGGGAAGAGTAGACAGAGACAATGACCTATTTCTTCCTGGATGCAAAACCCTTAGTAATGAGATGTGCCACATAGAAGGACTTTCTGACCACAGTGGCAATGTGGTGGTAAAAAGAGAGGTTGCTGTCAACCTGTGTTCCCAGACCTCTTATAATGCCTTCTGTGTTCAGTGGACTACCATCAATGTGGTAATTCATGGGAACCGGGTTTTTCCCAAAGGGGGTGACTTCACATTTTTTGGCATTGAGCTTAAGGCCATGGTTCTGACACCAGTCATTGGTCTCAGTGAGGTCTTTCTGTAGGATGTCAACATCACTTGGGGAGTTAATTATGACTTTCTAAAAATTCAAAAAACAAAAAACAAACTGGTGAAAAAACCACCCTTGTAGGTCCAGCGCCTTTAAACTCCTGGATTCAGATAGATGTGTACAAAGTTCTTTATAATCCACAGGTTATGTTGTAAACAAGAACGCCAATAAACGAAAAAACCCAAATTGAAATTTTATTAAGCTTAAAAACAAGCTTTTCGTCCGCGCTCTGCACCAACTTCCTCAGGAAACAAACTGCACCACACATTTGTCTCACTATAAATACATCACTACTCAACTCATATGTGCCCCCTAGAGGCTCCCCTTTAAAAAGCACATAATTACACATTGAGATTTTTAACTAAGAAGCGGCCAAAATATTCAACAATTTGGTATCTACTACTCATACCTGCCATCAATGCTGGTAAACCTATAATGCTCCAAATATTGAATCTTAAAGCCATCATAATTATATATAAATACAAATGATAAAATGTGTCAATAACCACAAGAAAAATTATAATATATGTTAAAAATAAGTATAAAAGTGGAAAAAAATTCCCACAAGTGTTAATATAAACATTGATATAAACAATAAATGGTGAAACAAATATGATGAAAAATGGTGAGACCCAAAAATATATCCCCAGATGGCATTAAGTCCTTCCAGGGGGCTTCACCTCACTAGGCTTCTCAATTTGAGGAAGCAACTGATGGACAGCATACTGTTAAGTCCAGGTAAATGGTAAGCTTCCAACTTAAGTTGCCACATCAACTCCTTGCATTCTAGTCTTAAAGAATCGGGTCCCCCCATAAACTCTTGGTTTAGCTGATCGATCACTGTAAACAAAAATTCGTGGCCTGGGTTATCTAATATATGTTTGGCCAGAGCGTTGTCGACCTTCCCCTTCCTGATGGCATATAAGTGCTCGTATACCCATTCCTGTAGTTTCCTATCAGTCTTGCCGATGTAGAAACCTGGACAGACTGAACACTGGGCTAAATATACCACCCGATTGTTGGCACAATTGAATCTTCCTTGTATGAGATACTTCTTGTTCCTGATGGAAAAAGATGAACTTGCTTTTATGTATCTGCAGTACCTGCACATGTTACATTTGAACATCCCAGATCTGGGGGAGGCACCAGCAACTTTGGGCTCCAGGATGTTTTTGATGTTAAGGCCCCTCCTGAAAGTAACCTTAGGGGGCGATAATAGTCCAAATGCTCCTATTGACTCGGTGGTTAATAAGCGCCAATTTTTCTTTATAATGGACACAATGTCCATTGCATCCAAGTTGAATGAAATTACAAAAGTACAATTGAAAGTATAAGACTCACTGACAAGGCGAGGTAACCCTAAAGACCCATCCTCCATATTCCCAAAAATGGGGCGGAAGTGGCCATTGGCCCTTTTCCCCTGCACTTTCAAACTCAATTCTGCGACAAAATCGGTGGGGTACCCTCTGCTGACGAACATGCCAAAGATGAACTTGCACTCCTCGTGAAATTTCTTATCTTCTGATGTCATGTGGGCTGCTCGAACAAATTGGCTTTTCACAATAGCCCTCTTTTGATGTAATGGGTGTTTGCTGTCAAAATGTAAATAAGAATTCGAGAAGGTCGGCTTCCGATGTATGCTGGCCATGAAGCAATTAAGGCTCCTATCTTTCTCTAGTTCCATGTCCAAGTAGGTAATCTTCTCAATGGCAAACTCAGATGTGAATTTCAAAAATTCTGTGGAGCTGTTAAAAAACGACACCAAGTTATTAACATCATCTAGAGTGCCATTGAAGATGGCAAAAATGTCATCCAAGAATCTAGTGTATAACGCTACTTTCTCTTGGACTAAAGAATTAGATAAAACAAACACCCTCTCCCAGTGGGTCATGACTAAATTGGCCACACTGGCTCCACAGGGCAACCCCATAGGGACCCCAATCAATTGGTGGAACCACCGGTGATTAAATGTAAAAAAAGTTGCTGGTAAGAATAACCTCCAATAGTTCGCTGACCATCGTAACTTCTTCTGCAGGAGCATGGTGAGAAAACATTTCCAATTGGATCCACTCAACCACCTCCAAATGGGGGAATAAATGAATACAGGTCAACAACTTCAATGGTCAAGAGAATACAATCAGCATTGAATGGAACAGACCCACTTTTTCCAAAAATGCCCAAGAATCTCTCGAAATGTATTGGACTCTGCCCACATACTTCTTGAGAATCTCATCCAAAATTTCAAAGTGTAATTATGTGCTTTTCAAAGGGGAGCTGCTAGGGGGCACATCTGAGTTGAGTAGTGATGTATTTATAGTGAGACAAATGTGTGGTGCTGTTTGTTTTCTGAGGAATTTGGTGCAGAGCGCCATCGAAAAGCTTGTTTTAAGCTTAATAAAATTTCAATTTGGGTTTTTTCGTTTATTGGCGTTCTTATTTACAACAAAACCTGCGGATTATAAAAAACTTTGTACACATCTATCTGAATCCAGGAGTTTAAAGGCACTGGACCTGCAAGGGTGTTTTTTTCACCAGTTAATTATGACTCCCAACTTGCAATTGTCTGCAAACTTTGTCAGCCACAGTCCCTTCGTGTTGGCCTGAACTTCAGAGAAGTAGATACCAAACAGGAGAGGATCCAGGACCATGACTGGTCAACAGTCTGACTTGGAGTCAGCCACTTTCACACTGTGGATTCTATCTGTGAGCCAGTTTGCAACCCACCTAGTGATATAGGGGTTGATGCCTAGCTTAATGTGTTTTTCTGATTCCTGACTGGGGAATGGTATCAAACGCCTTGGCCAGATCAAGATAGGCTGTATGAACCACCTTGCCTTCATCCACAGCTCTGGTTACTGACTCAAAGAAGTCAAACAGGTTGAGCAGGCATAATCTACCCTTCACAAAACCAAACTGTGTGAGATCCAGAGTTTAGAGTTTCCCTATATCTTTGTTTATTAGGTCCATGATGATGCATTCCATAGCTTTGCATATCAGACTTGTAAAGCTAATGGGGCGATAGTTCCCAGGGTCTGTAGTCGCTTCTCCTTTGTGGAGAGGGATGGCTGTAACAGTGCGCCATTCAGTAGGGACAAAGCCTGAGGTGAGGCTGTGACTGAACAGGTGAGATGCCAGTTCACTCTATAGTTCATGTAGAACACAGCCAGGGATATAGTCAGGTCTCATAGAAGCTGTATTCCTGGTTTTGGACAGTGCTGTTTTAACCTGTGCAGCAGTAATACTGAGTGCCTGGCAATCTACTGGTATTGTGAGTGGTCCTTTGGCGGGGGAGAAAGGGGTAAAGTTGGCACTGAATCTGTCGGCCAGTATATTGATAATATATGAATCTTTTTATACACATAGAGCATTAATGGAATAACAGGCTTTGTATCACTATGCTATTTTCTGAAAGCTACTAAGTCTGAAATTCAAATGTCTCTTTTAAATATGAAATTCAAATGTCTGTCATTATTTAGTGACTGTAACCTTCTTTGATCTGCCAAACTTTGCAAGAAACAGATCAAAATATGAGACAAAATCAGTGACCTTCTGTTAAATCAGGGACAGTTGAGCATGTATGCCTCTCCCCCGCCACACACAGACACACTTGTAATAAACAACTAACATACTTTTTTACAGTCTTGATAAGTAACACATGTAGGGCTGGTAGTTTGACAATAGCAGTTCTGTATTTCACTTTCATTTTCATGATGCTTCAGTACCAGCAGTCACCTGAGACAGACTGAGCCAACAGAAATGTCTCCATGCTGCTTTATAGCGCAGCCCAATGAGAGTTTTCTTTCTGATGTTTCTGCCTTCTGCAGAAGGCAGGAAGACTTGTAATAAGGTGTAATTGCCTTATTCCCAATAAGGAATAGACATAGCACCAGACGTATTTGAAACCAGTCTGACAAACAGGGTAAGCATTTTTTTTTCTTAGTGAAGCTGTAGACCATGGAAAGTATTGGAACTCTGCACATGGTTGTCGTTGTGATATTGGTAATGATAACAGTAGCTGTATTTCAATGCCAATGGTAAAAAAGTGAATAAAAATTGCTATTCCTGTTTTTATGTTTTCCTTTTTTGTAGGGGGCTGCAGCCCAGCAGCCAGTACCACGAGCCACCCCTGTCTGAATGAAGGAAACTCCAGAGAAGCTGTACTGCTCCATGCACTTTTTAAAATGGAGGAAGAAGAACCTACCTTAGACTAACTAAGTATACTAAGGAAGTCAGGGAAAGCAGCAGGCTCAGATAAGGTCACAGTAGATGTGACCAAGATGGTTGCATTAGGCAGAAATGGCTCCTGAGGTTATTCATTACAATATTTATAGGAATGTGAATTCCATGTGAATGGATAATAAATATTCTATTGCAAGTGTAGAAAAACAAAGGGAGCATTCACAATTGTGGGTAGTGCAGAGATATCAAACTCCTATTTAACTACATGAAAGTGCTGGAGAGAGTGTTTAATTAATGACTATACAGAATAGTAGAAAGTAAGCTGGAACATGAGAAGTTTGGATTCATATCATGAGGCAGCATAACTGACCTGATGTTTGCAATGCAACAGGCAGTGGAGAAGAAGCTGAAGATGAGGAAAAAGCCCAACTGGGCATTCCTAGACTTGGAGAAAGCCTGTAACAAGGTCCCAAGAAAGATGATGAAAGTCCTGTAGTAGTAGGTCAAAGTCCTGAAAAGACAACAAAATATGTGCAGGCTGTGTACAAGGAGGGAATGACACAAGTATAAACAGTGTTTGGACTAAAAGAGGGGTTCCAGCTGGGAGTGGGTGCTCATCACGGTTCAGCTCTAAGCCCACTGCTGTTCATTCTGATCTTGGCCTACATTAGCAAACAGGTTGGAGGGGACAATTCAACGAAGATGCTGCATGCAGGCAATGTCACACTACAAGCAGACTTTGAGCTGGAACTTCAACTACTGATAGCAGACTGTAATGCAAAACTGGAGGCACATGGGATGAAAACAATACAGACAAGACAGCTGTCATGGCAGCAGCTTAAGGAGTCAGAAAAAAAAACTGAAAATGAAGACAGCAGGGAAAATTTAGGAACAGGTTTACAGTGTCAAGAATCCTAGAGAGGTGGCTGAAGGGAAGGGGAGGATAGCCAGAATGAGGAGTCCAAAGCTAATGTATGGCACAGAAACCTATTGAGTGAAGGCAATGCAGCTGAGGAAGCTTGAAGTGAAGGAGATGAAGTACCTGAGATGGGTAGTAGGATGTATGTTGGAGGAGAGATGAAGAAATGAGGACATCAGAGCAGAAGCAAAAGTAGTCCCAGTTGCAGAGAAGGTCAAGTAAAACAGATTACAGTAGTTTGGTGACATGTAGGAAAGCAGAATATGATCTGGTGAAGAATTGGGAGAGATAGGAAGAAGGGAAATGAAAATGAGGATATCCAGCCAAGAGATGGATGGATTGCATGGGAGAAGACCTGTAAGGCATGATGGTTACAGAAGGCAGGAGAGTGGCATTGAATCAAAAAGTGTGGCAGCAGATGATGCAACATTCTGTCTGCATACAGAACAAGTTGGGAAAGGGGGGTGATGATGATGATTCCACACTCCAGGTGTGTGTTGCAGTTTCCCTGTTCCATGTCAGGCTGTCTTATTCTTTGAGGGAACTCTCATAGGGGTGACACTTGTGGACAGTTTTTTGTCTGGCCCTTCCTGTTAGGGCAGTTTGATCAAAGTGTCACCACCAGGAGCACATCACTCCAGACAATAAATCTTAAAGCATCACAGAACATTCAGTCTCCTCCACCAAAGCAAGACAGTGATCCCAGGAGGGATCTAAGGATTGCAAAGGCATGCAAACCAGATGATCTATCTATCATCTATCTATCTATCTATCTATCTATCTATCTATCTATCTATCTATCTATTCTGCCATCAAACCACCAGAGGTGAGAAAAACTCATCAATACAATCTCCTTAATTATCACTTTGTGGATTCTACTACAAAGAACAGAGAATCAGACACAAAGAGACATCACCAGTACTGAATACAGGCAGTCATGATGCTGTACTCAGTAATGTAATCTCATGGAGATTCTCACAGAAAAATGATGAAGCATGAATCTTTCCAGTTACAATATCTGTAACGGTACGATGAAAAGAAAACAAAGATGGAAACTTGGATGTTCATAATAGTGATCACTGCTATAGTAGCCTTAACTATAAGATTTATATACTGCCAAGGATATAACAGCTGGTCAGCTTCCAAAGCTTCAGGCTCCTTCCACATGTTTAAACTTTCAGGCAGCTCAAGATGAGCTGACTAAAAAATGTTTGGGTGTGAAGCCCTTCAGAGCTTTACTACCGATGAAAAGTACACTCCTCTGAGGCTTAAAAAGATCAACAGTCTGCTAGTACTTTCCTTTGCTAGGTTGATAAGTTCCCTTTGTGGGGAAAAAACTTCCATTTTATTAATTTTGTTGATCATTTACTACTTTCCTCTTCAGCAAAGTTATTTTGAAACTAGGAGTGCTGGGTTTTAATGGGCTGCCTTGAGATTAACATACTTTTAAATTGAGCGCTCATTTTTTCTGTCAGTTTAAAAGTAGTGTAAAGTAATCAAAAATATTTTTTTTCTGTGAATGGATTGTGTTTATTTTATTTTTGGGGGGCTGGCATAGTGTTATAAGATGTTTTGTACTGTGTTTTTCTGTTAAAAAAGTAACTTTTGGGTACTCATAGTGTTTACCAGCAATTGCTGCTTCTCTTTTGGAGGAAAGAGGTACCATTTTCAGCTTGACCATGAAACAGACTACCAGTCCCACATTCAGTCCTTCTTCCAGTGAAAAAAAATTAAGCAAACAACCTTTGCTACCACAGCAGGATAGCAATTTGAGCCACAAGTGGGAGACTCAGCTGTGGCCATATGTTGTACCGCAGACCACTCATTGTGAAGGTTTGTATGGCTGCAGTCACATAACCTCCCAGATGAAGTTAAAAATGAGATTTTAAATTCTCCATTGAATAGACATTTAGTGTTTGGCCCCATCTGCTACAGAGGTGATAAAAATGTGTGATCATAGGGGCAAGCTGATCCAGGGAATCTCCTTTTCTTTTTCCAAATTTTCCAAGGGATTTTCTCTCTTTTCATCCAGTTTTGGTAAAGAAAAAAAAACAGAATAAACAGTCTCAACAAAATATGAGTAAGCAGATGTTTAAAGAAAAAATGGCTAAGGGGTTTCAAAAAGAAGTCTCAAACCTCCCCAAATAAATGAAAATCCAACTAGTGTGAATAACCAACCATTCAAGAACCCTTTCACTCTGGCCCCCTTTTTCTTCCAGAAAGTCTGAATCTCCATTTTCCCTTTGACAACAGATAGTTTCAGACAAATGGATTATAAAAATCATTTATCAAGGTTACACATGGCAATGGGAGGACATTCTTCCTTTCCAGGGTGTATTCCTCATCCTCCAGATCAGACTCTTTTGTTTCCACTCTTTTTTCATTACATGCTGCTCCAAGGAATGATAGAACCAGTTCCTGCTTCCTAGTTAGGGAAGGGTTTTTATTCAATGGTGTTCCTAGTGCCAAAGAAAGAAAGAACATTTTTGGAGACCAGTTCTGGATGTTTCTTTTGTAAACCTGTTTCTGACAGTGCTCAAATTGAAAATGATGTTACTTTACAACCTGTTACCTCTTCCTCCTCTTTCAAGTTTCCTGGCAATTTTAGACTTACAAGATGCTTAACATCACATCTTTATTCTCCCAAACATCAGACATTTCTTAAGGTTGTGTGTGTCTGGATCAGTTTTCTGCCTTATCCTTTGGATTATCCACTGCACCAAGAGTGTTCACAAAGTGTCTGTCTCCAGTTATAGTTCATTGGAAGCTAGACGGTATTCACATTTTTTCACATCTAGATGACTTGCTCATCTTTGCAGAGTCTTTTTCAAAGTGTCAAGAATCTTTCTCTTGGGTGACAGATCTCTTACACAAGCTGGGATTTTAAGAGAACATTTAAAAGTCTTTCTTGACTCCTTCACATAGGATTGGGTTCCTGGGATATCTACTGAACACATCAGTTCAAAGAGCTTTTCTTCCACAGGAAAAAATAATTTTTTTATCCAGATTTATTTCTAAAGTTTTCCTCTCAGACTTTGATCACTGTGAGTAAATACCTCAGGATTTTTGATCTCATGGCATCTATGATTCTCATGATACCTCTGGCAAAACTTCACATGGAAAAGATACAGTGGTATCTGAAATCTCTTTGGTCCTGCATCAGTACTCTTTCTTTCTGAATACCTTTGCTGGGGTTTGTCAGAAGAGAAATATTTTGGTGGAGACAGCAGATATCCTTAAATTCAGGTCTCCCCTTCTCCTTCCCTGCTGCAAAGGCTGCAAAGCAGTCAGTCACCATGGACGCCTCATATTTTATTTGGGGAGCAGTTTATGAGGGATAAATGTACAGGGGGTGTGGGACACCAAAGACAGATGCAAGCACATAAATATCAAGGACATGCTTGCCCTGATCAAAGTACTCAACTCTCTGTATCGTCTTTAGTTCCCGGGACTTCTACAAGTGGTTACAGACAATACCACAGTCATGTAGTACATCAACAAGCAAGGGGGAGCCAGGGGGTACCCCCATTAAAGATTAGCCATGTAAGCTTGGGATATAGCTTCACAGCATAATTTTATTCTACAGGCATCTTACATTCTGCCAGAACAAAACTGTATGTCAGACAAGCTGAGCAGGACCAAGGCAGAGGCAGACCCTCATGAATGGAAACTAGATCAGGGTGTCTTCCAAGATCTGATACATCTATGCGATGTTCCTCAAGTAGACCTTTTTGACTATTCTCTGAACATTCAACTGGCAAGATACTGTTCCAGGACTCTATACAAGAAGGCCTGGAAGACAGATGCCTTTTCTTTTCCTTGAACAGGAATATTCCTGTATGCTTGTCTACATTTTCCACTAATATCCAGGGTACTTCTGAAGATTCAGAAGCAATGCCGCAGGATCATTATGGTGACTCACTTCTGGTCCAGGCAACAGTGGTTCTTCCTCCTTTTGGAAATAGCCAGGGGCAATTTCCACAAGCTTCCTCACAGACTGGATCTACTCACACAAGAACACAGGTATTTGATACATCTAAACATCAATTAACCTCAAATGACTGCCCGAATGATCAGGTCTTAATTCCTTTTACGCACCTGTATAATGAGGACACACAGCAGATACTAATGGAGGCAAGAAAGCCTGCTGCTAGAATATCATATATGAGCAAATGGAAAACATTTTCTATTTGGTGCCAGCAACATAACTAGCACCCATTCAGTGCTAGCTGTTCTCTGGTTTCGCAACATTCATAGGAGTTGCTGTCTTATTGCCTTTCTTATTGCTCTATTAATGGTCATCTATTGATTATCTCAGCATGTATGCCCATGGATCCCCCCTTTCAATGCAGTCTCATGTCAAAATGTTCTTGAAAGAGGTTTTGCATACGAGGCAACCTGTGGCTCCTCCTTGGAATCTTAATTTTGTTTTAGAGAAACTAACACTTGCTTCACTTGAACCAGCTAATTTGGCTGACTTGAAGACTTGAAGTTCTCAACATGGGAAACAGCTTTTCTGATTGCTTTGACCTCTGCAAGAAGGCTATCTGAGTTGCAAGCTATTATGCTGCGTTACTTCTGTCTCGTTTTTCATAGGGGCTGGGTTTCTTTGATACCTAATCCTTCTTTTATACCTAAAGTGGTATCCAAGTTTACTTTAAGTCAAACTATCCATCTCCCTGTTTTCTTTTCTGAACATAAAAATGAGGGAGAAAGGATACTGCATAGCTTGGATGTCCACAGACAACGCAGGTGCTATCCTGACAGAATTAAATCTTTCAGTTCTTCAGATCAATTGTTCATTTCTTGTGAAGGTAAGAAGAAGGTACAACCTATGTCAAAACAGACTATTTCCAAATGGTTGTCTAAAACTACTACCTTTTGTTACACTCATGATATAACAAAACTCTTCCAAGCAGGGTTAAAACCCACTCTAACAGGGCCCTGGCTTCATCTATGGCTTTTTGGAAAGGGATGGATTTTAGAAGTATTCTGGAAGCTGCTTCTTGGTCCTCTGTACATACTTTTACAAATCACTATAAGCTTGATTCCTTCTCTATGTCCAGATCAAGCTTTGTTAGGACCATGCTCCAGGGGCTCATGGACTCTTCTCCTTACACTTGCCAAATGTGATTAGCTGAGGTAATAGGTTCATAAGAGTTCTAATCTACCCATATGGCCAAGGCTACTGCAGCAGTGATCAACATGATGAATATATTACAGTCCAAATGATCACTGCTGCAGTAGCCGCTCCCTCCCTCCATCGCTCTTGCTTTTGGTGTGTTTTTATACCAGAGTGTGGACATTTATTTTTTGCTCTTTTCTTTGCATTGTCCTTTCAAGGCTCAGCCTATCTGTCTCTGTTGGTAGGAAGGCTGTGAAAGGACTTGCACCCAAACTTCTCTTTTACTCAGGTCAGCTTGAGCTGCCTGACAGTTTGGGAACATGGAAGGTGCCTGAAGCTTTGGAATCTGTCCGACTGTCATATCCTTGGCTGGATATAACCCATATAGCTAAGACTACTGCAGCAGTGATCATTCAAATATCTACTGTCGTGGTAAGTTTTACTTACACAACTGTACTTTCTATTCTAGTTATAAGAAGAATCCCCACTATAAGCAAGAAAGTTTTTTTAGAATATTTTTATAAATGCATTTAAGATAAATCACTGTTGTAGAAACCAGAAGACTACTAGCAAACCAAAGGTAGAGTTCCTATCATAAAAATGGATCTGAATGTATTTGGTACAGAACAAAGGTACCTGCCATCTTAAAAGACACCTAAATTGAATATGGGCACTAAGTAAAGGGGTAAAAACAACCAGAAGTAGTTGGAGGCAGAATAAAGCATTGTTTTTTTTAATTCTCATTAAATTCTGTATGTTTAAAAGTCTATTGAGTCCATCTCTACATTTGTTGCTTTTTTTTATCTTCTTTTAAAGAACTGCTGTTGATGTCTTGCTGTGTTCTTGTGATGACCTCACAGTTAACACAAAGACGGTAACAAGTACATATTCTACAGGGGAAAATAGATCTCAGAACTGTTCAGTCACTCAGTCAGGGTTCTGTGTAGGCTATGACCCTGCCACCAATTAGCTTAATATTTCTGCAGTGTGTAGCTCTCCCACGCACAGTCAAAATGAGAATGACTTATAGCCCATGATCAGTTCGCACAGAATGATGAATTACTATGTTTGTCTCCTATGCTTCTTTTGCTGAAAGGAAAATTTTCACACATTCTGGAATAGATTGTTCAAGGTGACGATACTTAAAATGTTTCGATTGTGCATACATTTCTAAGCCATTCCTGTTAAGTATGTAGATCTTTGCACTTCATTTATGAAACTGTGAACAAACTAAGTCTTGCAGTGATGGGTTTGAATCCTGTAGTCTTTGCTTGTAAGCTGTATCTTTGAGAAAGTCACTTAGGCAGAACGAAGCTCAAATGTCTCTTCTGAAATCATGGTTTGGAGTCTAGTGGGGCTTATTCAACAAAGGCTAAGCTAATTATTGAAGTCATGTAGGATATAATTTGAAAACAGAGTAAATTTACAAGACCTTTTTATAGGGTGGGCATTCATTACTTACAGCTGTTTGCAGTACTGATGCAGTCAACTTTATCATCTAGTTTGTTGGGCAGGGGCTACAAAGAAACATATACAAACACTATATGCACACACACACACACACACACACACACACACACACACACACACACACACACACACACACACACACACACACACACACACACACACACACACACACACACACACACAAATTTGGCAGCCAATATAAAGGATTAATAAATCAGTCGTGAAGGGGTGCCTATGATTTGGGATATTGTGGCTAGGCTACTAATGGTCCTCTGGATCAACAATCGAATATTAACCTATGAAACTATGAATGCTATGCTTCTTAAAGTCCAAGGTTAGATTCTCTTAGCCTCTGTTTGCTTGCTCTTTGATTCTGTTCAAGTCACTCAACCAGGTAGCACTCTGGGGAAATTGAGCTTGGGCCCTTTATGGTACTAGCTTTAACTTTTAGTAAAACTTAGCATTTTTTTCTGTCAAAGAATGCCTCAGGTTGTTCATCTTGATGTTATGCTTAAAGTAAATTAGAGTAATGTACTGTGAATTTGTAGCTATGTGAATGGGTGTGAACATGTAAATACATAAATAAGCATTCCTTCTGAGATACATCATTGTAAAGAAATGAAAGGGGTACAAAATCCTTACTGTACAATACCATCATTTTAAGACGATGAAGACTGTTCTTTTTAAAATAATGACACTACATAACAACAATACACCATGACAGGAAAATGGAGTGGGATCCAGCTTGGTCTCTTATGATGTGCTCATGTGATCAAACCCCCTCTACCATAAGTAAAATGTGAATTTCCCATTCCCCTGACATGGTGTATTGGTTAAGTGCGAGGTCATCCCTGTCATGTCACACCAGGTTCATTAAAAGTAGGCGGATTAAAGGAATCTGTACTATGCAATTTTGAAGTATCTACCCTGTGAGGCATATCCACAGTGGAGACAAAGGGGTGGAGCCAATGGGTATGGCAGCAACCCTGGCATCCATAGACAGAAGACCCCATGTACGCAGCAATATCTGCAAGTGTCTGTCCACTAACCTGAGTAGGTGATCCAGGCATTGCAGGCCCTCACATATGTCTTTCCACATGCCACACTGTATGTTAATCATCTCTGCCATTGCACTGATGACTTATTCTTGTGCTTGGATTACTGACCTGCACATCCACTGATTTATATCCATTGTGACCCCTATTTCAGATGAAAAACAGGAGACCTAGCACTGGTGTCCACTGGCAAAGCACTCCCTAGTCTTGTCAAGCTATGTGGTGTTGCTGATGCCCATTGCAGGTGTGTGAGCCGCTGATTATGATAACTCTTAATTTGGACTGCATATCATGTTCTTGCATACCTACTGGACAGGCAGAGAGAAGTCCCATGGATGACACGTCAGTGTATTCAAGTCAGAGAGTGCCTCCCACAGTAGACATTGCTCTCAGTGGTACTGTGCTGTTGTCTGTGCCAGGGTGAGGTCTCAGTCATCATCCTGCTCAGATGCTGCATTAATACCAGGCATGTCCTGCTCCATTGAGGCTGTACCCATGAATGTTGCAGCTGTGAATGCAGACAGATAAATACCTATGTGTACAGCTTATGACATCTGACAAAACCTACACCTCAGGTTTGTACCAGCATTGCACAAACCATTCATGCAAAGAATGAAGACAAACATACTTTTATATATCTGCCATCATGCCTTTACTCCAGACATGCCTACAGGGGAGATGTGGAGTTGTTCACCATCAGAATGCTGACGTTAGTGGTGCACCATGAGACTGTGTTACTGCCTTAAAGTCATACCAAACTGCAATGTCTCCATCAGAGAACTGTGGTGTTGTAGCTGGTTTGGCCCCAACATCCACTAGGTATTAGTGTCCTCTAACTGTTCACAGAAAGGGATATCAGGAAGAACCCTGTGTCAATGAGTGTGGTCTACGATAGTGGTGCCCTTTCTTTTGGCCTTCCTCTATTGTGCTTTTGCTTAGGTCTGTGTGCAGGCATGCAATTATGATGTCAATGACCCTACAGCAGGCCTACTGTCTCAATCTGTTGTGGCCACCAATGACATTGACATGCTCCCAGAAGGCCCTGTCATATATGTACTTAGAATACACTTTCCAAAAGCATGTGACGTCTGCAATAACACCTCTGTCTCTCTTGGGGAGAACCTTGCAGCAACTGATGCTGTTTCTGTTGTGCCATCTATATTCCTACACATGGGTACATACAGTTATGGTTAATCTCACCACCCTTGTAACAGAAATGTTTGCAGCAAGTAGCATGCCTGCTGTATACCTTTTTCACATCCCCACAGCAGTGCAGTCAGGATAGCTTGGGGATTGAATGTGATTTAAAATGGACTCTGTGATCTGTCTGTTCCCCTAGACCACATTACTAAATATCCCTCAGAAGATGTCCGCAGCCTACACAATTTACCAGGTGTGCCTCCCCAACTCCACTCCTTTCTCTGTGTATGTCGACTGTATTGCTGTAGTGGAGGGCATGCAGTTCAACACATGTCTCTCTATCTGTATTGTCAGCCAATGAGAGTACCCGGATGATCTCTGACATTGAGAAGTACCTCACGTGGGCTACTGCTTTCTAGATCTATGCTCTTTATGTATACATTCCCCATTCCAACCTCCTTGAGTGCCTATTTCACCATCAGTGTGCTGCTGTTGAGGCAACCCTCCCAAAAAATGGTACACATATCTATTCTAAATTCCCCCCAGCCCTGCCCTGTGTACCCTTACCACAGCAAGTGCAGAGAACTTTCTACTGTACAGACATGGCAATAATCTCTGTTGAAAACCTGCTTGATATACAGTAGTTACATTTCTATAATGATCATCATCATCTTCTTTTAGCTGTTTCCATTAGGGGTTGCCACAACAGATCACCTGTTTCCATTTCTTCCTGTCCTCTGCATCTTGCTCTGTCACACCAACCACCTGCATGTCCTCTCTCACCATGTTCATAAACCTTATCTTAGGCCTTCCTCTTTTCCTGTTACCTGGTAGCTTCATCCTTAGCATCTTTTTCCCAATATACTCAGCATCCCTCCTCAGCACATGTCCAAACCAACATAATCTTGCCTCTCTGGCTTTGTCTCCAAACCTTCCAACCTGGGCTGACCCTCTAATATACTTATTCCTAATCCTGTCCAACCTTGTCACACCCAGTGCAAATCTTAACATCTTTAACTCTGCCACATCCAGTTCAAACTCCTGCCTTTTTGTCAATGCCACTGTCTCCAACCCATAAAACATAGCTGGTCTCACTACCCTCTTGTAGACCTTCCCTTTCACTCTTACAGGTACTCCTCTGTCACAAATCACTCCTGACACTCTTCTCTACCAACTCCATCCTGTCTGTACTCTCTTCTTCACCTCTCTTCCACTCTCACCGTTACTCTGAACTATTGACCCCAAGTATTTAAACTCATCCACCTTCGCCACCTCTACTCCTTGCATCCACACCATTCCTCTATTCTCCCTCTCATTCACACACATATATTCTGTCTTAGTCCTGATGACCACTGCAATTATGACAGTGGCTTTTATTGTTTTATATAAAGAATAATCACACAATATGATTCACAAAATAATTATTAATAAAACAATTTAGAAGAAATATTTCTAAGCTACAGATGTATTGCAGCTCATTAGTATCCCCTTGGTGTGCTACAGGGAATATGCCTGCACGTCAAAATGCATTGTAAGCCATGGAACATTCTGCACATATTTGGGCGGCTCACTGAAAACATGCATGTCTGTGAGATTGCACAACCTAGACACTGCCCTATAGCAGTCGGTTGATGCACTACAGTACTAAGGTAGGGTATATCTGATGGCAGAGGCATGCTACTGTATGTCTGACAGTTGTCACAGAGGATTATGGCTGTGAGCTATAGTTGCTGTGGTACAGGGTTTGATTCCTGTAGCCCCATATGCCGACCGTGTCACCATGAGAAAGTCACTCAACCAGACAGTGCTTAGAGACAACGGGGAGTTTTGGATAGACTCGTGAATTGTCCCCTTGACTGCAAACCTAGCAAATACCTATAAACCTATGTGACAGGCACTCATCTGCTCTCAACCCTGTGCATCTGCTGTGGGCATATTAATTCACATTGGCACTAGCTTATATTGTGGTGCCATGTTACCCATTGCTGCATGTCATATGGTGTCTGTGATGTGCATCAACATGATTCAGCTATGGTACCATTTCCTTCTGTCTTCGACCTTTGAAATCACTATGGCTTTTGGAATGGCTAGTGTAGAAAATGGTACAGTGTGGTGATGCAGGGAGACAAAAATCTTTCTGCACCACAGTATCTGCACCACCAGGAATGCCTGCTGGGAGACTCATATAAGGACCCTCACAACAAGAGGAATGGCTGGCACTGTCTAAACCGAGTAATGAATGATGCCACTGACATCACTTGTTCTGGCCACCACTGCTGGCATTGGTGTAGTGACCTTAAAAGGCACCATCTTGACTTTCTCTGTCAATGGAAAGAACAGGTTAGGGTGAGACAGCCCAAGTTCTACAGTATGCATTACTAACTGACTCTTGCTTTACACAAGTACGCCTTATTGTCCACCTAGTAGCAGTTATTGATGTTTATGTGGATACTGAGTTGTTTCCAGTTGTCTGTTTTGCAGAACTTGGGGATTTTATATATATATATATATATATATATATATATATATATATATATATATATGGATCTAAAACACTTGCTCGAAAAAGCAAGTGTCCGAATCTATATATACAGATCACAGTTTAACAAAAGCACTTTAAGTTCTGTTAAACTGTGAAAAAACAAAACAAAACCACTAATTAAATGTTTTTGCAGGGGGGCTTTGCCCCCCTATACCCCCCAATTATATTATAATATAAACACGCACAGATATATATATATATATATATATATATATATATATATATATATATATATATATACATATATATATATATATATATATATATATATATATATACTTTGATGACAATACATCCAGTGTTTGTGTTTTATTATTTAAACTCTTTAGCAGTATCAGGAGTTACTGACAAAGATTTAGAACAAAGGATCATTGTTAGTTCCAAGGATCATTGTTAGTTCCAAGGATCATTGTTAGTTCCAAGGATCATTGTTAGTTCCTTAAATGTTCTAAATGCCTCAAGAGAACATTGAGTGTTGATATGAGCTTTTTCCCATGTGAGATCTGTCAAAGTGAAGGCATTAGTCACAAAATTAGGCAGAAACCTTTTGTATTACCCAACCATTTTTTATGGACTCTGTCTTTTCTAACTGTGCTCTTACCACCTGTCTTCTTATTAAAGTACTCCAAGTAGTTAGGTTCCACAATACCCAATATACTTTTATATGCATTTACAGCAAGTCTCCCTGTCATATAGTTTTTAACACAGCCTGCATTTTTGGTAGATCAGATTTTCAGTTCTCTGAATCAGAAATAATGTCATCCAGGTATGCTGTAGTATATCAGGAGTGAGGCTTCAATACTGTATCTATCTGAAATACTGTATCTGAAAGTTGGCTGGAGGATCCATGTATGCCAAATGATAACACTGTGTACTGAAAGAAAACATCAGGAGTTCCCAAAGCTGTTTTCCTTTGGCAGAGAGTGTAAGTAGTATCTGCCAGTAACCTGTCATTAAGTCCATTTTTGTATAGTATTTAACCTTTCATAGGTTTTCTATTAAATCATTAGTTCTGGGCATGGGATAGCTATCAAACTAAATGCTGTTTAGTTACCAAAACTCATTACAAAGCCTGATATTTCAATTAAGTTTAGGAAATAACACTAGTGGGCTGTTCCAGACACTCTCTAAATCTTCTGTCATGCCCATTTGAGCATTGTTTTAACTTATTTTACCAATTTTTGTGACTGCGGTACCCCATTAGGTTTTATTCTAACCTTCTCTCTGAGTGTTATTTCTATACTGTGCTCTGTAAGTTAATGTCCCTCAGCTGCACCACCGATATATTACTACTAGTAAAGATACATAATCGTGCAATGATAGTTTTGTAGCTGTTGATTTTAAGAGATGAGATAATTATCTCTACACTGTTGAACTTTGGGATAGTGAAGTGGGATGCTGTCATTTTTAGTTTTTTTTTTTTTATATGATTGTCACTCCACCTGCTTTGTTATGTTTTCAGTTTATCCTATGGACGTTATACCAGGACATCAGAAGATTACAGTGACATCCAGGTGTATACTTCAGGGAGTTTGTTTTAGATGCTTTGCATGTTGATAAGATTGAATTTTAAACCACTAGAATTACTTAGATTACAAGAAGGAGGGATTATGCTGGGTGTGGTCTGAATATTTAAATGTGTGGGGCCTGGATTTTGGTAGTTATCACCAGATAGTTTCAGTGTAAGAAAAGTATAATGACAGAGATAAAAGCATTTACATTCATAGATTTCTTTTGTTTAATTTATTATTTTTTTTAGATTATAGGGCTGTGATGTAATCATTTTTTAAGTCAACGTAAAATGAGTTATTAAGAGTTGGTGAGAAGCTGAATGTGTGGCTAGAAGTGTAATGGGTAATCCTATGATTGCAGGGGGCAGTTAGGAGGTTACAATGTAGATTTGTGTGGTGGAACTGATATGAGCAGGTACTGATGAGGCTAAGAGAAGCATAACATGTAAGAATGCCATTATTGCAGATTTTGGGTAGTATGGTCATTAAGAGAGCAGGCAAAGTATTGTTAATGACAAACAATTGGAGGAGTTCAGGGATTCTGTCGTCCTATGAAGTAACAGCTGGAAGGATCTGGTGTTGAAGTTAAGACAAGGAACTGGGAAAGTTACAGTGCTGTGATTGGAGCGGGATAAAGTATAGCTGCAGTTACATACAGTATAAAAGTAGATCGGTGTTAGGTGGGAATTTGCATCGGGTAAGAGCACAAACCCATCTCCAGCCTGGCTAGGACAAATGGAGAGGGGAACTGTAAGATGAACATTGTAAAAACAATATGTTAGCTGCAAGACTTGCTTGGTAACTAAGTGGTTTGTCCAAATTTCAAAGGAAGAATATGGATATATTAGAATATATATATGAAGAAAAAGGATAACATCTTTATTTTCACTAAAGAACCTATGTAGGGGTTGTTATCTGGGCCAGGCACGGGAAGGGTGTTGTTAGAGGAAATTAATTTACAACTTTTGATGCTGTAACTTACATTCATAGGAAGAGAACTGGAGCCTGAAAAGGAAGTGAGATTTAAGTTTTTCTGGGCTGTAATATTATAAAGCTTTTAAGATGGATCCTAGAACATTGCAATATCCACAATGTAGCTACTAGACTAGAGTACTAATGACATAGTCAGAGTGCAGTAGGCAAAGGGAGGCCAAGGGGAATCAAACCCTGGGGTACAGAAAGGAGCTCATTAACAGCTCATTAACAGCCAGCTCATAGTCTCAGTCCTCTGTACTGTCACAGATAGCCCCTGACATGTAGCTAGAAATTTGTTTTCCACAGAAGGCAGTAAAACTGGTACCTGTTTTCCTGGGTTAAATTCTTGAAGTTAGATGACGGATAAAATGTTCAGCTACACTTTTAAATGGTGTCTTTTTTTCTACTCAAGTTTCCTTGACAATGTCAAGCCACGCCATCTATTGACTGCTATTCAATAGCTGAAATAGATTAAACCCAGCTAAAACTAGTGGTACTCTTCTTAATGTAGACATTATGTAGGGTAACAACCGGTCCCAGTTTTTACCATCTGTATCCACAATGCTTGTTTGCATTGATTTCATTGTTTAAGTAAACCTTTCTACTAATCCATCAGCCTGTGGATAGTAGACCAATGTCTTCAACTGTTTTTCTTTAAAGCACGGGCATAGCAGGCGCACTACCATTAACAGAAAGGGAGAACCTTGGTCAGCATTCATTTCTGTGGGATACCCATTCTGGTGAATAGCTGTACCTGTTCTCTAGCAATAACCTTAGTATTAGCTTTGCATAATGGTACTGCTTCTGGAACTTTAGTTGCATAGTCCTTTATGACTTGTATTTACTGATACCCATTGCTGGATATTACCAATGCCCCCACAATGTCTATGGCAATACTGGAAATGTTACTTCTGTGATAGGCACTGGGATCAAGGGACATTTAAAATGGAGTGCAGTGTGTCCTATAAGCTTCTGACACTAGCACTTGCTGCAGAATTTCTTTGTTTTCTTTACTTACTCAATATAAGAGGTTATTTTTAAACTGCAACTAGAGGTAAGACATAACAAGATCGTCCTGTTCACCTTCTTTGCCTGCACCTGTTTATCTAAAACTGGCCAAGGCTTTTGACACTATTCCCCATGTTGGCAATATTGAAAAATTAGAGAAGCTTAATGTAACTCCCCTACATAATCCACAGGATTGCAAACTGGATATCCAACAGATCCCAACTTGTAAAGGTGGCTAGTTGCCTCCCTGCATGTAAATTGTAAGATTTAGGATGCCACAGAGTTCATTTCTGGGCCCTCTCCTCTTTGGCACTTATTTTGCAGACATACACATTAGTACCCCAGAAGTATAGTTGATCAAGTTTGTTGATTGCAAACTGCTTATAACAGTGCCTAGTCTGCTGATGAGTGCAAACTTGGCACTGTTATACGTTCATCCACTGTTACAAAACAGCACCAGGAGGGGTTGGAATATTCACATACATGGTATGTCAAAAATGGTCTCAAACTAAGCAAAAAAAAAAGAACAGCATAAGAGAGTTTTGAAGAAATGTTGTTGCCTTCTCATATGTTAGAAATGGTACTCTTCTTTAGATATGTTTCTACCAGAGTCAGGAAATCCTTCTGTGTGACCTAATTAATTTCCAAGGGAGTATCTTCAAGATCTAAAGACGTCATGCTATCCCACCACTATATTCTTCCCTTATCAGACCGCTTTTTGAATACAATGTCCCCTTAAGTATGAACAAATTCAAGCATATTGCTCAACTGGAAAATCCCCAAATTTCTAACCAAGATAATTAAAGGTCTTAAAGCCTTCAACTTCCCTGATAACCTGGCACAACTGTCTTTATACTCGGTAGCCTACATTTTGCTGCAAAGTGACCTGTGTCTTGCTTTCTGAGCCATGAAAGCCCCAGGCTTATTTGACTTCTTATATATACCTAGGTTTAAGATTAGTACTCGGCTAGCTGCCCTCGTGGGCCAGTTTAAGCCTTGTCAATTTCCCTTTTCGTACTCAAATTAACATTCCCATTTGGTTACACCTATCCCATGTTCACTAATTATATATCACCCCAAAAAGAATAACTGCGGTCATACCATAGATCATTTGAGATGACTCATGCATAAGATAAAGCATTTAGGAGCTGTCTCTGTCCATTAGTAGTACAAGGGGCAGTCCTGGTGTAAATTTTTTGTTTCCCGTTGATAGATCCAAGTTGCGTGTGAATATGGCCAGGGTTGAATTTTGTTTTATGTGAATGGAGAGTCTGTTCAAGAACAGCTGTATCCTCTGTGAGATATGCCTGTGTCTCCAAATCAATGTGTTAACATTGCAGAAAAGGTTTAGAGCCACAGACCAAGTATTTCTGATGCCATTTGACTTGCTGTTATGCAGTAAATGCATCAGTACTGGGTCAGAGGATGCCTTATATACTATTCACATGTCACCTCTTAGCATTCTGTAGGATACTGAATATAGTGCCATGACTTTTGGGTTGGTCCATATAGTAAGGTCTTCTGTGGGCATTGCAGCTGTTGAATGGGTCTTGAAAGATACATGTGAAAGAGGGCATTATATTCAATGATTTATCTAATGAAGGCTGAGTTGAGGGGGACAATTTTCACAAAACCAGTGCTTTACAAACGCCTGCACTAAGGACTTAAATCTATACCAACAATTAAACAAGAAGCCCTGGAGAGATAGATTCCTAACTCAATGTATTCCTAGTCTAAGGAACAGTAATGTATTTAGGTGGGGTAAGAAGGGCAACTGCCCTAGGTCCAAAATGCTAGCGGGGGGCTCAATCAGCCAATCTTGATCTCTCTTGAATGCAATACTGGCTTTTAAAAGCCAGTATTGCATTTGCGGTCAAACCAGAGCACTGTAGCGCTCTGTGTGTAGTCTAAACTGTAGCAAACTGCTTGCTATATTGTAGGCAAGCAGTTTACTACAGTTAAAAATAAAAATAAAAATCTCTTTAATTACACTAAAACCTGAGCATTGTAGCACTCTGTGCAGGCAATGTAGAAACTGTAGCAATTGTTTGCTACATTTGTAATAATCAATTTGCTATAGTTTAAAAGAATACATTTTTTAAACTAAAACATGAGTGCCATAGTGTTCTGTGCAGGCAGGGTATAAAGTCTGTTTGCTATATATCCAGCAGTTTGTTATAATTTAAAAGAAGAATTGTTGTAAATAAAATGTATTGAAGAAGGCTCAGGGGCATTGCACAGAAAAAGTACTTGAATGGCTAGGGTAGGAAGGAAGGAGAGGCATATCATGCATCTGTCCACCTGATTGGTATGTGTGTAGAAGGAACGTCCATTTTTTTTTTTATCTTAGGTGGAAGACCTGGGGGGATGTAGATCTATGTAGTGATCAATAGTGAAGTGCTTTTTTCTGGGTTTTTTTTTTAACTGTTCATCAGTGGAAGAGGTGGGGGAGTTGTGGGTCTAACTGTGTGGAGCACCGATTCATAATAACAGCACAGGGGGCTGGTTAAGCCAGCTACACTTCTGCTATGGAATGAGTTACTATGACAACCAACTATTGGACTAGTAATCAAGCAGCCTCAATCCTCACCAATGGCACCAGTGGGGGACAATCACTGGGAGGATAACAGGTACACCAACAGTATTTCCAGATGCAGCTCTCTACATCAAGTGCAATTTCCCTTAAGTGCACCCAAGACCACAGTTGATCCTGGGCTGCTTTCTGCCTCTTTCTCCAGATCCCCAATAAGACTCCCCACTGGTGCAGCTATAGAGCTGAGATCTCATCTGAGTTGCCAACTCAAGACCTCCAGTACCCTATCTGTCCAACCAGTGCTTCGTGTTTCTTCCCAAGTAGCTGACACACATACTCTTTGAGGTTTGATTTACACATACACACACACACACACACACACACACACACACACACACACACACACACACACACACACACACATACACACACATATACACACACACACACCACACACACCACACACACACCACACACACACACACACACACACACACACACACACACACACACACACACACACACACACACACACACACACACCCACACACACACACACACACGCACACACACACACACACACACACACACACACACACACACACACACACACACACACACACACCTGGGAAAGGCTGGCACAGGTTTACTAGCTATGCCCCCTTTTGTCCGGACTATAAGGTAGTTATCACTGTCACCAGCCAACTCCTTATCAGCTACTTTAAGACCCTTAACAAAGAATGTCCAATCTTACTGTGTAATATTAATATTAATATTAATATTAATACAAATGGTAGTTTGACCAAAAGCAAGGCTATTAGGAGTGGCCCACACAGTGTCACCAAATAAATATGCAAGTAGTCTCAAAAGTTAAATTTCTCCACACAGATCAGCCGCAATGGAAGGTTTAAATATATTATAAAAGAGCAAGAAAATACTCAGTATATATTCACAGTGACATCAGAGTTCAAAATCACAGGAAATATTTAAAACAGCATTGCAGGACAGTCTCAAATAAATAAAGAAAAAATATCTAAACTAAGCTTTGCTATATTCCTGACTATATCTAAGAGAGTTACTATACCCTAGAAACTTACTTACAGAGCAGGGCAGATGTGTGGTGAATGTTTCTTCTTAGGTCAAAGACAGAATACAGAATACTCCTCAAATTAATATCTCAAGTATTACTGCTGCTTGCAGGATGACAGTTTCTTGTCATCTGATTGTATCACAGGTGAAACCCCACTGCTGGAAGCTTGGCAGTATTTAGCATTTACCTATGAAAATACATAGACCTCAGATCTTTGGCAGATTCAGGAAGTCATAAAACAATTGCATTCCTTCATACTTTCAGAGGTAGTAATTAGTTCACTCCGAAGACAATACAGAAAGCTTCTCAGCACAGACTCTGTCTCTGACTGCATTGAAAACTGAAATATATGATCTTTTATTGTGTAGCCATAAGGTAATTTAATTTCAGTTATTTTTCTGAAGTTAACCTCCTGTATTCTAGTTTCCACTGTTAAAATATATACATTTAAACAGATGCAATAGTGCATATACATTTCTGTTCTATTCCAGTAGGGCGCACAGTGGTTGCATTTTAAGCACAAGCACTTTATAAAATACCGTTTTAGCACACGTTTGTACAAACCAGTTTGATATACACATGGCATACAGTTCTAATGCATTTGCAACACAAGCATCTTACACAAATAATTTTGATATTCACCAAATGACATATAATTATGTGCAAAAGTCCAGCTAGCTGGGCTGGCAGTATCTCCCTTTGTCACAGTTACTAGTATAGATAAAACAAAGTACTAATTTAGATACATTTAAGGCTAGTCTTCATGACTGGATGGGTAGACACAAATTTACACTGGGGTTATTATGTACCACTCTGCTGGATTTGGGTGGTTAGCCCTATTATGTGTTTGAAAAGGGTGGTGCAACTTTTAAGTTTGTCTTCTTAAAGATGTATATGGCTAGGCATATTATGGTCCCCATGATCACTTAGCTAGTATGTTCCTATGTTCCTATATTATAAGAAGGTGTTCATACCCCCACAAAAATTAACCCTGCTTTCCCACACCTGATTTTCCCTTATGCTTTCATTCTGTTTGTATGTTTGCTTGCTGTTTTACCTCATTTCATAATGATGTATACTCTTCTTTTCTCCACTGATATGGAACAGTGCAAGTATGAAGGATATGTCAAATGACATGTAAAGTGCAGTGGCAAAAATGTGACAGTCAGGCAGTAAAGAATTATGGAGACCCACTTCTTGTTTTTTTGTAGAATGCAAATATTAATGACTTGGTGTCAGTTTGATAAGATTATGGCTCCCTGATGGTCATGTGATCATTGTTCACTTTACTTCAGTACTGTTGCATCCTTGGACTTGTGTCTTAGTTTAGCAATGGGCAGCTGCCCTGCAAAATGTATTGCATTACATAGTATCATGTTGTGTGGACTGCATCCCTCATTTAATGTTGTCGCAGTTTTTCATTTGTATTCCCATACATTTTGCTATTTTACTTTCTGTACATTATATGGCAGGTGAGGGAGACTGTCAGGTGTTTAATCCAGTCTTCTGTGAGTAGAAGACCTGCACTTCATAAAACACCAATGGCATCCTAGAGCTGCAGTATGGGCCCATTTGATCCACTGTCAATCTTTTCATAGATCAGGAGATGAGGGCTTTAAGGGACTCACTGTGAATGACCACAATAAGACTTAAAGAAGTACTATTTTCTCAGGGTACCCTTTTGTAGAAGAAGGAAGAGCAAGACTAGGAGGAATGCTGGGATTTGTGGTTGAATTCCTTAAAGGGACTCAGAGCAAGATACATTGAGACATAATGGTTACCAAACTCATCATGATTGTGAAATGTTGAAATAACTGAAGGACAGAGAGGAAAAAGTATACTTTTTTCAAAGGTTCCTGTCCTTCCTTAGTTTTGTTACAGAAGGCCTGGCAGTTATGGTGGTCTGATCTGGGATTTGTTTAGTGGACAGCACAGGAATAGTATAAAGTGCTTTTTTCTGTTTTTTTTTTAACTGTTCATCAGTGAAAGAGGTGGGGGAGTTGCGGGTCTAACTGTGTGGAGCACCGATTCATAATAACAGCACAGGGGGCTGGTTAAGCCAGCTACACTTCTGCTATGGAATGAGTTACTATGACAACCAACTATTGGACCAGTAATCAAGCAGCCTCAATCCTCACCAATGGCACCAGTGGGGGACAATCACTGGGAGGATAACAGGTACACCAACAGTATTTCCAGATGCAGCTCTCTACATCAAGTGCAATTTCCCTTAAGTGCACCCAAGACCACAGTTGATCCTGGGCTGCTTTCTGCCTCTTTCTCCAGATCCCCAATAAGACTCCCCACTGGTGCAGCTATAGAGCTGAGATCTCGTCTGAGTTGCCAACTCAAGACCTCCAGTACCCTCTCTGTCCAACCAGTGCTTCGTGTTTCTTCCCAAGTAGCTGACACACATACTCTTTGAGGTTTGATTTACACATACACACACACACACACACACATACACACACATACACACACACACACACACACACACACACACACACACACACACACACACACACACACACACACACACACACACACACACACACACCTGGGAAAGGCTGGCACAGGTTTACTAGCTATGCCCCCTTTTGTCCGGACTATAAGGTAGTTATCACTGTCACCAGCCAACTCCTTATCAGCTACTTTAAGACCCTTAACAAAGGATGTCCAATCTTACTGTGTAATATTAATATTAATATTAATATTAATACAAATGGTAGTTTGACCAAAAGCAAGGCTATTAGGAGTGGCCCACACAGTGTCACCAAATAAATATGCAAGTAATCTCAAAAGTTAAATTTCTCCACACTGATCAGCCGCAATGGAAGGTTTAAATATATTATAAAAGAACAAGAAAATACTCAGTATATATTCACAGTGACATCAGAGTTCAAAATCACAGGAAATATTAAAACAACATTGCAGGACAGTCTCAAATAAATAAAGAAAAATATCTAAACTAAGCTTTGCTATATTCCTGACTATATCTAAGAGAGTTACTATACCCTAGAAACTTACTTACAGAGCAGGGCAGATATGTGGTGAATGTTTCTTATTAGGTCAAAGACAGAATACAGAATACTCCTCAAATTAATATCTCAAGTATTACTGCTGCTTGCAGGATAACAATTTCTTGTCATCTGATTGTATCACAGGTGAAACCCCACTGCTGGAAGCTTGGCAGTATTTAGCATTTACCTATGAAAATACATAGACCTCAGATCTTTGGCAGATTCAGGAAGTCATAAAACAATTGCATTCCTTCATACTTTCAGAGGTAGTAATTAGTTCACTCAAGACAATACAGAAAGCTTCTCAGCACAGACTCTGTCTCTGACTGCATTGAAAACTGAAATATATGATCTTTTATTGTGTAGCCATAAGGTAATTTAATTTCAGTTATTTTTCTGAAGTTAACCTCCTGTATTCTAGTTTCCACTGTTAAAATATATACATTTAAACAGTTGCAATAGTGCATATACATTTCTGTTCTATTCCAGTAGGGCTTACAGTGGTTACATTTTAAGCACAAGCACTTTATAAAATACCGTTTTAACACACGCTTGTACAAACCAGTTTGATATACACATGGCATACAGTTCTAATGCATTTGCAACACAAGCATCTTACACAAATAATTTTGATATTCACCAAATGACATATAATTATGTGCAAAAGTCCAGCTAGCTGGGCTGGCAGTATCTCCCTTTGTCACAGTTACTAGTATAGATAAAACAAAGTACTGATTTAGGTACATTTAAGGCTAGTATTCATGACTGGATGGGTAGACACAAATTTACACTGGGGTTATTATGTACCACTCTGCTGGATTTGGGTGGTTAGCCCTATTATGTGTTTGAAAAGGGTGGTGCAACTTTTAAGTTTGTCTTCTTAAAGATGTATATGGCTAGGCATATTATGGTCCCCATGATCACTTAGCTAGTATGTTCCTATGTTCCTATATTATAAGAAGGTGTTCATACCCCCACAAAAATTAACCCTGCTTTCCCACACCTGATTTTCCCTTATGCTTTCATTCTGTTTGTATGTTTGCTTGCTGTTTTACCTCATTTCATAATGATGTATACTCTTCTTTTCTCCACTGATATGGAACAGTGCAAGTATGAAGGATATGTCAAATGACATGTAAAGTGCAGTGGCAAAAATGTGACAGTCAGGCAGTAAAGAATTATGGAGACCCACTTCTTGTTTTTTTGTAGAATGCAAATATTAATGACTTGGTGTCAGTTTGATAAGATTATGGCTCCCTGATGGTCATGTGATCATTGTTCACTTTACTTCAGTACTGTTGCATCCTTGGACTTGTGTCTTAGTTTAGCAATGGGCAGCTGCCCTGCAAAATGTATTGCATTATATAGTATCATGTTGTGTGGACTGCATCCCTCATTTAATGTTGTTGCAGTTTTCATTTGTATTCCCATACATTTTGCTATTTTACTTTCTGTACATTATATGGCAGGTGAGGGAGACTGTCAGGTGTTTAATCCAGTCTTCTGTGAGTAGAAGATCTGCACTTCATAAAACACCAATGGCATCCTAGAGCTGCAGT
The DNA here is from genome assembly GCF_019279795.1 of Protopterus annectens. NCBI lineage: Eukaryota > Metazoa > Chordata > Ceratodontiformes > Protopteridae > Protopterus > Protopterus annectens. Next base: position 1,134,031,802 of record NC_056747.1, read on the forward strand.
ATGGGCCCATTTGATCCACTGTCAATCTTTTCATAGATCAGGAGATGAGGGCTTTAAGGGACTCACTGTGAATGACCACAATAAGACTTAAAGAAGTACTATTTTCTCAGGGTACCCTTTTGTAGAAGAAGGAAGAGCAAGACTAGGAGGAATGCTGGGATTTGTGGTTGAATTCCTTAAAGGGACTCAGAGCAAGATACATTGAGACATAATGGTTACCAAACTCATCATGATTATGAAATGTTGAAATAACTGAAGGACAGAGAGGAAAAAGTATACTTTTTCAAAGGTTCCTGTCCTTCCTTAGTTTTGTTACAGAAGGCCTGGCAGTTATGGTGGTCTGATCTGGGATTTGTTTAGTGGACAGCACAGGAATAGTATAAAGTGCTTTTTCTGTTTTTTTTTAACTGTTCATCAGTGAAAGAGGTGGGGAGTTGGGTCTAACTGTGTGGAGCACCGATTCATAATAACAGCACAGGGGGCTGGTTAAGCCAGCTACACTTCTGCTATGGAATGAGTTACTATGACAACCAACTATTGGACCAGTAATCAAGCAGCCTCAATCCTCACCAATGGCACCAGTGGGGGACAATCACTGGGAGGATAACAGGTACACCAACAGTATTTCCAGATGCAGCTCTCTACATCAAGTGCAATTTCCCTTAAGTGCACCCAAGACCACAGTTGATCCTGGGCTGCTTTCTGCCTCTTTCTCCAGATCCCCAATAAGACTCCCCACTGGTGCAGCTATAGAGCTGAGATCTCGTCTGAGTTGCCAACTCAAGACCTCCAGTACCCTCTCTGTCCAACCAGTGCTTCGTGTTTCTTCCCAAGTAGCTGACACACATACTCTTTGAGGTTTGATTTACACATACACACACACACACGCACACACACACACACACACACACACACACACACACACACACACACACACACACACACACACACACACACACACACACACACACACACACACACACACACACACACCTGGAAAGGCTGGCACAGGTTTACTAGCTATGCCCCTTTGTCCGGACTATAAGGTAGTTATCACTGTCACCAGCCAACTCCTTATCAGCTACTTTAAGACCCTTAACAAAGGATGTCCAATCTTACTGTGTAATATTAATATTAATATTAATATTAATACAAATGGTAGTTTGACCAAAAGCAAGGCTATTAGGAGTGGCCCACACAGTGTCACCAAATAAATATGCAAGTAATCTCAAAAGTTAAATTTCTCCACACTGATCAGCCGCAATGGAAGGTTTAAATATATTATAAAAGAACAAGAAAATACTCAGTATATATTCACAGTGACATCAGAGTTCAAAATCACAGGAAATATTAAAACAACATTGCAGGACAGTCTCAAATAAATAAAGAAAAATATCTAAACTAAGCTTTGCTATATTCCTGACTATATCTAAGAGAGTTACTATACCCTAGAAACTTACTTACAGAGCAGGGCAGATATGTGGTGAATGTTTCTTATTAGGTCAAAGACAGAATACAGAATACTCCTCAAATTAATATCTCAAGTATTACTGCTGCTTGCAGGATAACAATTTCTTGTCATCTGATTGTATCACAGGTGAAACCCCACTGCTGGAAGCTTGGCAGTATTTAGCATTTACCTATGAAAATACATAGACCTCAGATCTTTGGCAGATTCAGGAAGTCATAAAACAATTGCATTCCTTCATACTTTCAGAGGTAGTAATTAGTTCACTCCGAAGACAATACAGAAAGCTTCTCAGCACAGACTCTGTCTCTGACTGCATTGAAAACTGAAATATATGATCTTTTATTGTGTAGCCATAAGGTAATTTAATTTCAGTTATTTTTCTGAAGTTAACCTCCTGTATTCTAGTTTCCACTGTTAAAATATATACATTTAAACAGTTGCAATAGTGCATATACATTTCTGTTCTATTCCAGTAGGGCGCACAGTGGTTACATTTTAAGCACAAGCACTTTATAAAATACCGTTTTAACACACGTTTGTACAAACCAGTTTGATATACACATGGCATACAGTTCTAATGCATTTGCAACACAAGCATCTTACACAAATAATTTTGATATTCACCAAATGACATATAATTATGTGCAAAAGTCCAGCTAGCTGGGCTGGCAGTATCTCCCTTTGTCACAGTTACTAGTATAGATAAAACAAAGTACTGATTTAGGTACATTTAAGGCTAGTATTCATGACTGGATGGGTAGACACAAATTTACACTGGGGTTATTATGTACCACTCTGCTGGATTTGGGTGGTTAGCCCTATTATGTGTTTGAAAAGGGTGGTGCAACTTTTAAGTTTGTCTTCTTAAAGATGTATATGGCTAGGCATATTATGGTCCCCATGATCACTTAGCTAGTATGTTCCTATGTTCCTATATTATAAGAAGGTGTTCATACCCCCACAAAAATTAACCCTGCTTTCCCACACCTGATTTTCCCTTATGCTTTCATTCTGTTTGTATGTTTGCTTGCTGTTTTACCTCATTTCATAATGATGTATACTCTTCTTTTCTCCACTGATATGGAACAGTGCAAGTATGAAGGATATGTCAAATGACATGTAAAGTGCAGTGGCAAAAATGTGACAGTCAGGCAGTAAAGAATTATGGAGACCCACTTCTTGTTTTTTTGTAGAATGCAAATATTAATGACTTGGTGTCAGTTTGATAAGATTATGGCTCCCTGATGGTCATGTGATCATTGTTCACTTTACTTCAGTACTGTTGCATCCTTGGACTTGTGTCTTAGTTTAGCAATGGGCAGCTGCCCTGCAAAATGTATTGCATTATATAGTATCATGTTGTGTGGACTGCATCCCTCATTTAATGTTGTTGCAGTTTTTCATTTGTATTCCCATACATTTTGCTATTTTACTTTCTGTACATTATATGGCAGGTGAGGAGACTGTCAGGTGTTTAATCCAGTCTTCTGTGAGTAGAAGATCTGCACTTCATAAAACACCAATGGCATCCTAGAGCTGCAGTATGGGCCCATTTGATCCACTGTCAATCTTTTCATAGATCAGGAGATGAGGGCTTTAAGGGACTCACTGTGAATGACCACAATAAGACTTAAAGAAGTACTATTTTCTCAGGGTACCCTTTTGTAGAAGAAGGAAGAGCAAGACTAGGAGGAATGCTGGGATTTGTGGTTGAATTCCTTAAAGGGACTCAGAGCAAGATACATTGAGACATAATGGTTACCAAACTCATCATGATTATGAAATGTTGAAATAACTGAAGGACAGAGAGGAAAAAGTATACTTTTTTCAAAGGTTCCTGTCCTTCCTTAGTTTTGTTACAGAAGGCCTGGCAGTTATGGTGGTCTGATCTGGGATTTGTTTAGTGGACAGCACAGGAATAGTATAAAGTGCTTTTTTCTGTTTTTTTTTTAACTGTTCATCAGTGAAAGAGGTGGGGGAGTTGCGGGTCTAACTGTGTGGAGCACCGATTCATAATAACAGCACAGGGGGCTGGTTAAGCCAGCTACACTTCTGCTATGGAATGAGTTACTATGACAACCAACTATTGGACCAGTAATCAAGCAGCCTCAATCCTCACCAATGGCACCAGTGGGGGACAATCACTGGGAGGATAACAGGTACACCAACAGTATTTCCAGATGCAGCTCTCTACATCAAGTGCAATTTCCCTTAAGTGCACCCAAGACCACAGTTGATCCTGGGCTGCTTTCTGCCTCTTTCTCCAGATCCCCAATAAGACTCCCCACTGGTGCAGCTATAGAGCTGAGATCTCGTCTGAGTTGCCAACTCAAGACCTCCAGTACCCTCTCTGTCCAACCAGTGCTTCGTGTTTCTTCCCAAGTAGCTGACACACATACTCTTTGAGGTTTGATTTACACATACACACACACACACGCACACACACATACACACACATATACACACACACACACACACACACACCCACCCACACGCACACACACACACACACACACACACACACACACACACACACACACACCTGGGAAAGGCTGGCACAGGTTTACTAGCTATGCCCCCTTTTGTCCGGACTATAAGGTAGTTATCACTGTCACCAGCCAACTCCTTATCAGCTACTTTAAGACCCTTAACAAAGGATGTCCAATCTTACTGTGTAATATTAATATTAATATTAATATTAATACAAATGGTAGTTTGACCAAAAGCAAGGCTATTAGGAGTGGCCCACACAGTGTCACCAAATAAATATGCAAGTAATCTCAAAAGTTAAATTTCTCCACACTGATCAGCCGCAATGGAAGGTTTAAATATATTATAAAAGAACAAGAAAATACTCAGTATATATTCACAGTGACATCAGAGTTCAAAATCACAGGAAATATTAAAACAACATTGCAGGACAGTCTCAAATAAATAAAGAAAAAATATCTAAACTAAGCTTTGCTATATTCCTGACTATATCTAAGAGAGTTACTATACCCTAGAAACTTACTTACAGAGCAGGGCAGATATGTGGTGAATGTTTCTTATTAGGTCAAAGACAGAATACAGAATACTCCTCAAATTAATATCTCAAGTATTACTGCTGCTTGCAGGATAACAATTTCTTGTCATCTGATTGTATCACAGGTGAAACCCCACTGCTGGAAGCTTGGCAGTATTTAGCATTTACCTATGAAAATACATAGACCTCAGATCTTTGGCAGATTCAGGAAGTCATAAAACAATTGCATTCCTTCATACTTTCAGAGGTAGTAATTAGTTCACTCCGAAGACAATACAGAAAGCTTCTCAGCACAGACTCTGTCTCTGACTGCATTGAAAACTGAAATATATGATCTTTTATTGTGTAGCCATAAGGTAATTTAATTTCAGTTATTTTTCTGAAGTTAACCTCCTGTATTCTAGTTTCCACTGTTAAAATATATACATTTAAACAGTTGCAATAGTGCATATACATTTCTGTTCTATTCCAGTAGGGCGCACAGTGGTTACATTTTAAGCACAAGCACTTTTATAAAATACCGTTTAACACACGCTTGTACAAACCAGTTTGATATACACATGGCATACAGTTCTAATGCATTTGCAACACAAGCATCTTACACAAATAATTTTGATATTCACCAAATGACATATAATTATGTGCAAAAGTCCAGCTAGCTGGGCTGGCAGTATCTCCCTTTGTCACAGTTACTAGTATAGATAAAACAAAGTACTGATTTAGGTACATTTAAGGCTAGTATTCATGACTGGATGGGTAGACACAAATTTACACTGGGGTTATTATGTACCACTCTGCTGGATTTGGGTGGTTAGCCCTATTATGTGTTTGAAAAGGGTGGTGCAACTTTTAAGTTTGTCTTCTTAAAGATGTATATGGCTAGGCATATTATGGTCCCCATGATCACTTAGCTAGTATGTTCCTATGTTCCTATATTATAAGAAGGTGTTCATACCCCCACAAAAATTAACCCTGCTTTCCCACACCTGATTTTCCCTTATGCTTTCATTCTGTTTGTATGTTTGCTTGCTGTTTTACCTCATTTCATAATGATGTATACTCTTCTTTTCTCCACTGATATGGAACAGTGCAAGTATGAAGGATATGTCAAATGACATGTAAAGTGCAGTGGCAAAAATGTGACAGTCAGGCAGTAAAGAATTATGGAGACCCACTTCTTGTTTTTTTGTAGAATGCAAATATTAATGACTTGGTGTCAGTTTGATAAGATTATGGCTCCCTGATGGTCATGTGATCATTGTTCACTTTACTTCAGTACTGTTGCATCCTTGGACTTGTGTCTTAGTTTAGCAATGGGCAGCTGCCCTGCAAAATGTATTGCATTATATAGTATCATGTTGTGTGGACTGCATCCCTCATTTAATGTTGTTGCAGTTTTTCATTTGTATTCCCATACATTTTGCTATTTTACTTTCTGTACATTATATGGCAGGTGAGGGAGACTGTCAGGTGTTTAATCCAGTCTTCTGTGAGTAGAAGATCTGCACTTCATAAAACACCAATGGCATCCTAGAGCTGCAGTATGGGCCCATTTGATCCACTGTCAATCTTTTCATAGATCAGGAGATGAGGGCTTTAAGGGACTCACTGTGAATGACCACAATAAGACTTAAAGAAGTACTATTTTCTCAGGGTACCCTTTTGTAGAAGAAGGAAGAGCAAGACTAGGAGGAATGCTGGGATTTGTGGTTGAATTCCTTAAAGGGACTCAGAGCAAGATACATTGAGACATAATGGTTACCAAACTCATCATGATTATGAAATGTTGAAATAACTGAAGGACAGAGAGGAAAAAGTATACTTTTTTCAAAGGTTCCTGTCCTTCCTTAGTTTTGTTACAGAAGGCCTGGCAGTTATGGTGGTCTGATCTGGGATTTGTTTAGTGGACAGCACAGGAATAGTATAAAGTGCTTTTTTCTGTTTTTTTTTTAACTGTTCATCAGTGAAAGAGGTGGGGGAGTTGGGTCTAACTGTGTGGAGCACCGATTCATAATAACAGCACAGGGGGCTGGTTAAGCCAGCTACACTTCTGCTATGGAATGAGTTACTATGACAACCAACTATTGGACCAGTAATCAAGCAGCCTCAATCCTCACCAATGGCACCAGTGGGGGACAATCACTGGGAGGATAACAGGTACACCAACAGTATTTCCAGATGCAGCTCTCTACATCAAGTGCAATTTCCCTTAAGTGCACCCAAGACCACAGTTGATCCTGGGCTGCTTTCTGCCTCTTTCTCCAGATCCCCAATAAGACTCCCCACTGGTGCAGCTATAGAGCTGAGATCTCGTCTGAGTTGCCAACTCAAGACCTCCAGTACCCTCTCTGTCCAACCAGTGCTTCGTGTTTCTTCCCAAGTAGCTGACACACATACTCTTTGAGGTTTGATTTACACATACACACACACACATGCACACACACATACACACACATATACACACACACACACACACACACCCACACGCACACACACACACACACACACACACACACACACACACACACACACACACCTGGGAAAGGCTGGCACAGGTTTACTAGCTATGCCCCCTTTTGTCCGGACTATAAGGTAGTTATCACTGTCACCAGCCAACTCCTTATCAGCTACTTTAAGACCCTTAACAAAGGATGTCCAATCTTACTGTGTAATATTAATATTAATATTAATATTAATACAAATGGTAGTTTGACCAAAAGCAATGCTATTAGGAGTGGCCCACACAGTGTCACCAAATAAATATGCAAGTAATCTCAAAAGTTAAATTTCTCCACACTGATCAGCCGCAATGGAAGGTTTAAATATATTATAAAAGAACAAGAAAATACTCAGTATATATTCACAGTGACATCAGAGTTCAAAATCACAGGAAATATTAAAACAACATTGCAGGACAGTCTCAAATAAATAAAGAAAAAATATCTAAACTAAGCTTTGCTATATTCCTGACTATATCTAAGAGAGTTACTATACCCTAGAAACTTACTTACAGAGCAGGGCAGATATGTGTGGTGAATGTTTCTTATTAGGTCAAAGACAGAATACAGAATACTCCTCAAATTAATATCTCAAGTATTACTGCTGCTTGCAGGATAACAATTTCTTGTCATCTGATTCTATCACAGGTGAAACCCCACTGCTGGAAGCTTGGCAGTATTTAGCATTTACCTATGAAAATACATAGACCTCAGATCTTTGGCAGATTCAGGAAGTCATAAAACAATTGCATTCCTTCATACTTTCAGAGGTAGTAATTAGTTCACTCCAAAGACAATACAGAAAGCTTCTCAGCACAGACTCTGTCTCTGACTGCATTGAAAACTGAAATATATGATCTTTTATTGTGTAGCCATAAGGTAATTTAATTTCAGTTATTTTTCTGAAGTTAACCTCCTGTATTCTAGTTTCCACTGTTAAAATATATACATTTAAACAGTTGCAATAGTGCATATACATTTCTGTTCTATTCCAGTAGGGCGCACAGTGGTTACATTTTAAGCACAAGCACTTTATAAAATACCGTTTTAACACACGTTTGTACAAACCAGTTTGATATACACATGGCATACAGTTCTAATGCATTTGCAACACAAGCATCTTACACAAATAATTTTGATATTCACCAAATGACATATAATTATGTGCAAAAGTCCAGCTAGCTGGGCTGGCAGTATCTCCCTTTGTCACAGTTACTAGTATAGATAAAACAAAGTACTGATTTAGGTACATTTAAGGCTAGTATTCATGACTGGATGGGTAGACACAAATTTACACTGGGGTTATTATGTACCACTCTGCTGGATTTGGGTGGTTAGCCCTATTATGTGTTTGAAAAGGGTGGTGCAACTTTTAAGTTTGTCTTCTTAAAGATGTATATGGCTACGCATATTATGGTCCCCATGATCACTTAGCTAGTATGTTCCTATGTTCCTATATTATAAGAAGGTGTTCATACCCCCACAAAAATTAACCCTGCTTTCCAACACCTGATTTTCCCTTATGCTTTCATTCTGTTTGTATGTTTGCTTGCTGTTTTACCTCATTTCATAATGATGTATACTCTTCTTTTCTCCACTGATATAGAACAGTGCAAGTATGAAGGATATGTCAAATGACATGTAAAGTGCAGTGGCAAAAATGTGACAGTCAGGCAGTAAAGAATTATGGAGACCCACTTCTTGCTTTTTTGTAGAATGCAAATATTAATGACTTGGTGTCAGTTTGATAAGATTATGGCTCCCTGATGGTCATGTGATCATTGTTCACTTTACTTCAGTACTGTTGCATCCTTGGACTTGTGTCTTAGTTTAGCAATGGGCAGCTGCCCTGCAAAATGTATTGCATTATATAGTATCATGTTGTGTGGACTGCATCCCTCATTTAATGTTCTTGCAGTTTTTCATTTGTATTCCCATACATTTTGCTATTTTACTTTCTGTACATTATATGGCAGGTGAGGGAGACTGTCAGGTGTTTAATCCAGTCTTCTGTGAGTAGAAGATCTGCACTTCATAAAACACCAATGGCATCCTAGAGCTGCAGTATGGACCCATTTGATCCACTGCCAATCTTTTCATAGATCAGGAGATGAGGGCTTTAAGGGACTCACTGTGAATGACCACAATAAGACTTAAAGAAGTACTATTTTCTCAGGGTACCCTTTTGTAGAAGAAGGAAGAGCAAGACTAGGAGGAATGCTGGGATTTGTGGTTGAATTCCTTAAAGGGACTCAGAGCAAGATACATTGAGACATAATGGTTACCAAACTCATCATGATTGTGAAATGTTGAAATAACTGAAGGACAGAGAGGAAAAAGTATACTTTTTTCAAAGGTTCCTGTCCTTCCTTAGTTTTGTTACAGAAGGCCTGGCAGTTATGGTGGTCTGATCTGGGATTTGTTTAGTGGACAGCTCAGGAATAGTATAAATAAGGGTTCTCCATACACGTGGGAGGATGTGACACAGGAATGATAACTAATGTAGAAGGGTCAAAGGAAGAGATAGACCATCTCTAGTGCATACATGGCTCTAGGGATGAAAACAATGCATAAATGTAATTATTTTTCCTGAGTTATTGTATTTGTTCTTAGAAGCAAGGATACAGGAATGAGATGGCACCTATTTTCAGGAAATAAGCAATGATGAATTTCATATCATAAAATAGAGTGCAAAATGCATTTAGATCAATTGCAGACTGAAATGGCTGCTGAATATACACAATGTAACACCGGGCATCCCGGAAAGGATGCTGAATAATTTCTTGTCATCTGCAGATGACTGGTAGAAGGAAATTTCACCATTTCTGCTGTCACTATCAGATATTTACTGGAAGGAAAAAAGCAGTTTAGAAAACATTTCTTTTAATTTAGTTATGGAATTCCCTAGCTTATTAATTTTTTATGATTAACATTTGAGTTGACAAAGTATCCCTTGAGCACATCATTGAGGTACTTCCACTTATGGCTTTGTTCAGGTTATTGTCTCTGCCATAAAAAGACATTCTCTGGGCGTGACGTTCCATCTGATTGTAATCACTTTTGGCCTTTGAAGGTGGTTTCATGGTTTGACCATCAGATGATCTTTTTCAACTTGAAGCTCCTTCCATCTTGAATATATGATATTGATATGATCTGGTTTATGATTTTATGGCAATTGCTCATTATTGACCTGATGCCCTTCTTAGACCAGTTCAATATAAACACAGAGCAGAGAACTCCAAGAAAGACTAACTAAGTCATCACCAATGCTCTGGATCACAATTCTGAGAAAGACTAACTAGGTCATCACCACTGCTCTGGATCACAACTCCAAGAAAGACTAACTAGGTCATTACCAGTGCTCTGGATCACAACTCTGAGAAAGACTAACTAGGTCATCACCAGTGCTCTGGATCACACCTCCGAGAAAGTCTAACTAGGTCATCACCAGTGCTCTGGATCACAACTCCGAGAAAGACTAACTAGGTCATCACCAGTGCTCTGGATCACAACTCCGAGAAAGACTAACTAGGTCATTACCAGTGCTCTGGATCACAACTCTGAGAAAGACTAACTAGGTCATCACCAGTGCTCTGGATCACACCTCCGAGAAAGTCTAACTAGGTCATCACCAGTGCTCTGGATCACAACTCCGAGAAAGACTAACTAGGTCATCACCAGTGCTCTGGATCACCTTCCCCCAGTTTATCTGCATTCCTCATTAAATGGAATTCATGAAAGCTGGATCAGCTACAAGAGCAGACATTTCAGAAGCAGTGAAAGAGTCTGGAATACTAATGGAAGAAACTGCACTTTTTAGAAGGCAAACTTAAACTGGCTGAATGTAATTTAGTTCTCTTATTAGAAATCTTTTGTAAGAAAGCAAAGGACTTGACCACTGAAATTTTTGCAGTATCTAGTCATCCAACAATTTTTTAGCGTATTATGGACAGGCTGCACAGTTCAGCTTGTGAAAGTGATCCAGACCTTTTGTGTCTCAGAATGAGAAGTGGATGTACTGTTCTTTGCTGATAAGGTTACCCAACATTTGTGTGATATCCTAATTGCTTTCACTGTGTTTGCTTATGGGTCAGAATGGGTGTCTCCTTAGATTTTTTATACTGAGTTTTATTATATTTATAATAACAATAAGGACATCATGAAACTGGTCTCATCTAGTTGTCCCTTCCATTAGATCATGGACCATGTAGGCTGTATTTTGACTGCAATATTTGGCCAGTTTTAATACAAATTAATGAAACTATGTCTGCTGATGGGAGACTGATAAAATCATAAATAATTGAAACATGACTTCTAAAACCAGCAAAGTATGCACAGAACATGCCATGCTAATGCTTTGCAAGGCAGCATGCTCATCCAAATCCCCCCAGATTGGGGACTTTATGTCTGAATCCAAGTATTAAATATATCAACTCCATGGTCATATAGCCATGGGGTAAGGAGAAACATCATGCAAGGTTGAATGTAGTGGATGCATAAGGTGTGCTGTCACAATTCATGTGTCATAACCAGCAGACTTAGGGAAGAAACCATAGTTGAAAGAGAAATGAGGGATTAGTGCTTGATGAACTATCAGGCAACCACTTGCTTCAAACCCATTTTTGGTCACAGTTAATTTCTGGGTAGTGTGGGCTTCTGTAGGAGTAAGTGCCTTTCCATCTTTACTAAAATGGTTATTCTTACTGACATTTTTAAGAAACTATGACTGGAACCATGTGTCCTGCAAATCTGCCTTCTTATCACAAGCCTTTCGCCTACTTGTAAGGTGATTGAGAAGGTTGTATATACTCATTACCTTCACTGTAGCCTACTAGAGTCGTCAGGTCTGGGTTTAGAACTCAACATAATGGTGAGATCCTGTCATAAGAATTGTTAATGATATTCCAGTGGTTACAGATCATGGATTAAATTCTATCTTGGGCCTTACTTGTGTGTATCTGATAAGCAGCTCCATGTTATCCTGACTGACTGCCAATGATCCCAATATGGCTGTTGCTAAATGTGCCTCTGAGGCTATGATTTTGCATGTGACTATATAGCCTCATTAGTTTTATATCACTCTCTCATGAAATAATGCAGTGGGAATAGGCTGGCATTTATTTTATGGATGTGCAATCTAGACTGCAGGCCATATCACTGAAGGAAACATATGCAGAATATTTCATGGATCAACCATCTGTTACCATCTGACGATCTTCCAACAGTCATCTTTACACTGAACTTTACCCTTTTTATTGCTGCAGTGGTCCATATTTCAAGTTATTGGATCATGGCATTCACCAGAGTTCTACAGTATTAGTGAAATATAATCAGATGACATAACTGGTGTGTTATGAGGATAATGTCTTATTATACTACCTTGTGTTAAGCTTTTTAAGGGGTGTTTGAATCCATTAATCCCAACACAAATACTTGTTTGGTAATAATATTGAAGGGAGGTGTGGTATTAAGGGTACTAGCCTTCATTGCAAACCATAATGTAAAATTGAGTTTCCTTACCATACCTTAATGTATTTTGGTATGCTCATGCATAAGTACTGCGGCACAGTGGATAGTGTTATTGCCTCACAGGAAGAGGTTCCCCGGTTCAGATCTCAGCTGAAGTACCTATTGTGGGAAGTCTGCATGTCCTCCCTGTGTTTGTGTGGGTTTCCTCTGGGTGCTCCTGGTTCCTCCCACATACCAAAGATATGTAGTAGCTGTACTGGACATTCTAAATTAGCCATAGGTGTGAGAGTGCATGCAAGTATGTGATGTGGAAGAACTGCCATGGCAGGGCTAGCCACCTGAAGGTGTAAACCTTGGCTCTTGTTGAAGTGATACCCCAACTCCATGTGGGAAAAGGGGTTGTGGATGGATTTGCACATGTTTGCTATGTCATCACATCATGTTACAATTTCACTAGTTCCATGGAGACAAAGTTTAAACTGGTTCATTTGATTATGAATATGTTACTCTTATCCTGTGGGATTCATTCTGGTCACCTGTGCTGAAAACATCATTATTTAAGACCTTTATATTGGTATATTTTGTGACCTGGGTTTTTGTCTATCTTAAACAGTTTCTGGTACCTTACCAACCAGGGCCTAGCGCCACTCAGCTGAAGTAAGACTCCTAATTGCCCTAAGGGTGCATTTAGATGCCTGGCTACTTAGGTTTGTTTGATTACCATACCATCATCACATGGAGCTTGCTATGTCCCTGTGTAACACTATGTGACGCTGAAGTCTCTTTTAAGAGATTCCTTAAGGGTCGCTTGTTATAAAGAGTTTATAACAATACTTGATTTGTTTAAAATTCACAACTATTTTATGTGTTAATAATTTTTAAACTGTATTTATTTTCCATAACAAAAATCCAGTTTAATAAAGTAAGATGGTCTGTTCATTACTATGAGACGTATGTCAAGCATGAATGCATTTGGCTGATAAAAGTTAATCCCTAGCCTGCCATCTTATGCTACTTGTAAGTGTCCAGCAAAGGCAGCAAGGTTACCCAGTGTGGTATAACGCCATCAGCATAAGGCATAATGACTCTTATGCCATTAATACCCAGGGAAGAAAGGGGACTCGTATTAATGTTGGCTGGAACCACAAAACTCAGGGAATCATATAAATGCTCTTTGAAGCCAGGAACACTTCAGAATTAAACAACACAGCTCCAAATGTCTCAGCTTCATGCATCCAATGCGAATGGAGACCTGGACATGGGTTGGTCATCCATATACTAACAGATGATCATATAGACAGATCAACAGAGATAGATAGAAAGAAAGTAAGATAGATAGATAGACAGACAAAGATAGGTAGAGAGATAGTTAGGTACTTAGGCAGATTTACAGCCAGAATGAAATATATAGAGAGACAGACAGACAGACCAACACAAACATAGTCAGATGACGAGATAGATAGATAAGATAAGATAGGTAAATTAGGCTAATAGGCTCAGGTCATGGTATTTATACTGATGCATAAAGCTGCCATAAGTTTTTTCCCATTTATTTTAGCTAATGTAGAATGGTGTTAACTTACATTTATGAGGACTACATATGTGTCACCTTTTTTTCTTTGAAAGGGTTTTAAGTGAAACACAGATAAAAGGAATGCACATATTTCCACATAGAGGATATGCATACATACAAATATGTGGCACACACACACACACACACACACACACACACACACACACACACGCACACACACGCACACACACGCACACACACGCACACACACGCACACACACACACACACACGCACAAACACACACACACACACACACGCACACACACAAAACACATATGCATTTACAGTAATTTTGTGAGAGTGAGGAAATAAGGTGGCAAGCACACTTGTATCGCATTTAAAGTATGAGTGAGGAAGAGAGCATTCTGGGAAGAACAGGCACAATCTAATGTCTGGTTCATTCACTGTTTTTCTCTGGGCCTAAGTATCTGAGCAGCAGCAACATTCACTGTAACTCTTACAGTTAATGAAGTCATCAGGCTCTATGGCCAATCTGCATCCATGAGTTGTACTGTCTGAAATCATCATTTTCTGGCACTTTGGAGTATCAGCATAAAAATGATGACTTTCTTGTTTTCTGCTTCACATTTAATTGGAGACACATGGCTCACTGTTCTCAGGAATCATCTATTTTTGGGAATGCGTCACCCCAAAGGTCATCTGTTGTGCTGAAACTTTCATGTTTTAATAAAGATGCAGTCCTTGTTAAGGTTTTTATGCTTGCTGAGAAACTGCTTGCTGTTAACACGTCAGAATTAATTCTAAATGACTGACAATTTGGATTTCCTGAAGGATGTGTGGCTGAGTTTCAAAGACTGTACCATGGCATGAACTTTCTTGAAGACCATCTTAATATTTAGAAAGTTTTACTTCTGATGACATAAAAAAATGTTGCTTTGATGACAGTTTTTCTCTACTGAGATATATCTAAGATTAGAAAGACCACAGTAGATGAAAGGAGGACAAATAATGTTGTGAAGAAGGACTATACTTCGTTGTGCATAATAGGTTTCCTCTGATAGAACATTCTGGAACAGCACTTTATTAACTTTTTCCTTGAGGCAATTATTGATTCTACAACTATACTCTTAACATGACATTTGCTAGTGAAAAAAAGGATAGGGGAGGACTACCTTATGTTCTGCTCAAACACAGCATGAATCATTAAGCCATTAAGTTTGTGTGTTTTGTTTATGCCCAGGGATTGAGAAAGTAGAATAGATGATGCAGAGATAAGTGTATTCGGCATTAGGTGGAACATATTTATGGTACTCTTAGGAGGGGGGAAGTGGTGTGGGAAGGATTCAAGTACATTGCCTTTGGGTGGCAGACCTAGCTGGCAAATGCAGAGGTGAATATATGCAATTCACTTGAGGAGCAGTAAGTCATTTTCTTGTTCTGTATACTTTCCTGATTTAGTACATTTCACTTCAAGAATAATTTTTTAACAGTTCAGGGAGTTTTGCAAAACAAAATAATGAGAGACCAACCAAATAAAAATACAGATAAAAACATTAGCAACAAAATTACGAGTAAGCAGAAAAGTTTTTCAAACATTTTAAAACAAGAATCCTGACAGCGGCTCTGCAACACAGTGATGTAAAGCATCACATACAGAGAAGGCAATGGAAAGGAAAGACCTAGAACATCAGATGTTTATAGTCTAATTCCAGAAATGTCTTGACAACCTTTCACTGACTGAATTAAGGGGAGGTCAGGAATGCAGGCCCACAAAAAAAGTCCTTTACCCGGAGTAAACTCTCTTTATCATGTAGGTCTAAGTAACTCAACAAAGTGGCTTTGAAGGCAATTTTCCAGTGTTTAGGGAGATGGCAGTGCAGTTTGTACAGCATAAGCATAATATGGCATTTTATTAGCAACCAGGTTTTGCCTCAATGCAGAATTCTGCAAATGTCTTTATTCCTGTTTTTTTACCTTCACAATGTCTCTACTATGCCAGTACCAACACCATAATCATTCGATACAAAACATTCCTCTTGGATTGAGGTAACATTCTACCCCACGGGTTACTAGAAATGTTATTTTGCAGAGAGGATTCTGGGTACCTCTAGCCCAAAGCAAAATACTGCACAGGATGCAGATCACCTGCCCTTGGGTTGCAGACTTGAGTTTCTATACTGGGAGTGTGGTGGGAGGAGCAGGTTAGGCCGGTTCCTTTGGGTATGTGAATATGAGACTGCTCAGTATCTGTTCAGGAGGTAAAGGGTTAACACACAATCTGATGAACAATGGTGTATGAAAATGTTCAAAATTAAAATGCCAGCATAATTGTATTTTACTACAAAGCTGTCTTTGCTACTTCACTACAGAAATATCCCACCCCCATAATCAATGCGACCTTTCCAAAGTATTAGCTTCAGACTACACTTTCATAAAATAAATGATATGCCTCTGAAGCGGATAAAGCAATTACAAGGCACAATTAATCAATATGGTATTATCAAACGGCTTCTCTCTCTTCCCTATGAGACAATCAGAGTGCAGATATCAAACTGTAACATAACAAAAGGCATAATCTTTCTATCCTTTTCTTTGCTTTTTCTGTCTACAGTATCTCCAGGAGAGGTTGCATAGACAGTAATCAGTTCTCATTAAAGATAGATACCATGTACTAATAAAGGGGCAGGAGAAACCATGAGGCAGGACAAATTGCCACTTAATTTTATCCAATCAGCTTACTTTATTCACTCATTTAGCCTAATAGGGTAAGATGAGAGCCATTGCATTTACTTTGCCAGCAGTGTGTTACAGAAATGCCGTACACATCGCTAATCTCTCTGGTAGCAACAGTGATGAGTTAAAGGTTGCTCAACAGTGCTACTTAATTGGTCTTCTTAAAAAAATACTTTAGAGTTGGCATACAAGACTTATTTTGGATGTGATGTTGTGTAACAATAGCTTGCTAGCAAGTTCCTTATGTTATCTTTCTCTTGCAGAAGCAGGTGTTGGTCATAACTGTGACTCACAAAACTGAGAGTCATAAGTTTAAAAGACACACTTTTTTAAGTGAGTGCTTTCATGCTGCTCAGAAGGCGCAGCAACCCCTGAGGTAGTATATTTAAGGTGAAGGCAGAACATATGAGGTAAATAGGCAGAGTCATTAAGGCATCTGAGTACAATAATGAGGACCTGAGTGCCAGTTCTGTGGTATAAAAGGATAAAACCTTGACCCTGACCCAAATTGCCTGAGGTTAAATTGCAGCTTAAATGCTGGATGAGCCAGGTAGGGGAGGGTGGGAGTGACTGCTCAGCACTGGCTCTTCTATTCTGGAGGATGGAACAATGGTTCCTGACCCCTTGCAAGTAATGGCTTGCACTACACCATAAATTACAGGACCAAGGATATGAACTTGGCTATCCCATGCCAGTGATGGAAGCCCACATTAGCATGTGTGTGAAAACATGTCCAAACATACAAAGTCTGTTGGACATGTCATGGAGACATAGAAGATCACTTCAGCCACCATGAATGAGGTTATAGCCTCATTATGAATGCCGTCATTAATGGGACACAAGGAAGGACACAAACCACCTCCATGGCTGCCTGGATGAAGGCCCCTCTGGTCAGCTCTCTCTTCCATGCTGCAGATACATAGTATAAGGTTAATTAAAGGGCTCATGACAAACAGGGGAGGCTGAATGGTTGCCACTCACGTAGGCAAAAACCATACAAGAAAAAGAGATGAGGTTCTCAGTCTGAATCCTAGCAGCACTCACTTCCATAGTGTGTGACCCTGAAGAAGTATCTTAAACTTATTTGAGTTTTTAGACTTAACTTGATATGGGGATATGAGATTTTAGTATGATTACCTAGTAGACAAAATAAAAATAAGATCAAGAAATTAGTAATTCACATATCACTAGCTTTGATAACTGATTGGATGATGAATTACAGTGTAACTCCTACAGAAAATTAGGTGGAGAAATTACAAAGTGTCCTCTGTCACTCTGTCATAAGATAGGTGAAGAATTGTAGGGTATTTTTGGTAGAAGGAAAAGTGGAGTGAGAACCACTGAGCTCCACAGGAAAAAAAAAGGCTGCCTAGGGTATTGCACAATACTCAGTAATGCAGTCACAGGGTATGCTATCTTAAATGGTGATTGACAGGAGTTTTAAGTAATATACATTTGCACAGCATTCAGAGAGATATTATTATTCACTGTATAACAGGAGGGGGGTAACAATTTATAGATAAATGACTAGTATAAATGTCCAGTATTAAAATGCAGTTGTGAAAATTACACCAGTTATATGTTTATTGTGCAGTCATATTTTACAAGCCTTTTGTAACATATTTAGAAAAAAATGTGGCAATTGTTACAGCTAACTAAACTTTGACAGCATTTGTCAGTCTTGCTGTGGTTGCATTTGACTTTACTACAGAGCCCTGCTGCATAAACATGCATGTTCAAAGTATGAATCTCAGCTGCAGTTTATAGGAAGAAATATTGAAAAGATAACTTTTCTACTCTAGCAGCCTCACTTTTTATTACAGAACATTAGTTGGGTTATCCAGTCTGAGACTTCTCACTTTCCACCCTTCATGTAGTTAGAACACTGCTGGGTACCAAAATAAACAAGTCAGAGAGTAATCTACACAGGACAAAGCTTGCTTTTGAACCACACTCGATGTTTACGATCTACAGAAGTTAAAAACATCTCCTGACTTATATCTTCTGAGAACTCACATTCTTTGAACTCCTTCACCAAAACAAAGCAAGAGTTAAAGCAAACATCTGCTCTGAATATGTGAATTTATACTGCTACATTAACAATAATTGGCCTGACAAGTACCTTACCCAACATATTCCCCATTTCTGGAATATGCTTCCCTTAGATGTCAAGCACAGTACTTCCTTGGCAACCTTTAAAACTAGTTTGCATGAATTATGCTTGGGTGGCTTGTTAAAGGATGTTTGTGTCCTATGCAGACGTTGGAACACATTATCTGGATCATCCAATCTTAGAATTCCCATGTACTTCCCTGATGTCATTGGGAAACAGCTCGATGACAAGACAGACACAAGTCAAAAACTATTGCCATTGGATACACTACAAACGGTAAAGTGTATGGCTTGGTTTGAAGACATCTTCAAGGATATTCATGCCATATACAGATGTTAAAATCATTACTTTGTATATCTCACTTGAAAATTTCCATCCTGCAACTTTTGCATTGCTAGGATAAAGCTGGGCACTGAAACACTTGCCAATTTGTGAACTACATAAGATAAACCATGTTTACTTGCTTTGAAACCACCTTTAAGGTTATTTATACCCAATACAGATAAAAAAAAATCTTACTTGGGTCGTCCTCCTTGAGAATCCCCCTTCCCACATTTTTGGGACACAGCTTGGCACTGAAGGATATACAAGACCTGAAAACCTTTATCACTGCTAAGGAAAAGTCCTTGATTTTCTTTGTAAGAAATGGGGTCATTCAAGTTGGATCATGTGTCTGGATAGATACATACCAAAGAGAGCGTTGTATTCTATTTTAGGTCTACAAAGGGAGGATAGAAAAGTATGGTGGCATCACTGGACTTTGATGGTATACCTTATGGAATCAGCTGGTCTGTCTAGCAGGATTTTCTGATAAACAGGGGTGCATGGTGGCCAAATTATAGCTTTTTGTCAACAAAAGTACCCAGGTGTGTAATAACTGTCTGTTTTGAGGGGTAGGTATTATTAATATGGTAGGAGCATGGATGCTTCTATTTACCAAACAGTAACATTTTTAGTATTTAGCTTGAGACTATGGACATGGCATCATTTGTTCATTCATTTTATTCCTTCTTGTATTCCCCAGTTAAGTTATGATGGCTCCAACTCTGCAGTAATTAGCAAACATGATCAGCCAATGACCTTTGACATCTTTGACATCCACTATGACATAAGGGAAATAAATGCCAAATAGTAGCGCGCCCAGTACTGAGCCCTGAGGGCACTATTAGTGGAGAGCCTTTTGGAAGAGTGGGACTCCAATCATAATTTGCAGTGTTCTACCTGTGAGCCAATTTGCTCTCTATTAAATGATATATGGATTAGATCAAGGTACACTGTCTGTATGTATTTGACCTTATCCCAGGCCTCTATCACTTTCCAAAGAAGCTTACTAGGTTTAAGCAGGCAGAATCTGCCCTTCACAAATACCAATTGACTTGGATCAAAGGATAACCAATAATCCAATGGAACAACTGAAGAAAAGAAAACCAGTAACACCACAAAACTTCAGTGGAAACATCATCAGAGTCATTATCAAAGTTCCCGCCCTTACTTAAAGTAAGGCAGGAACTTTGATAATAACTCTGATGATGTTTCCGTGGTAGGAAATGAAAGCGCTAAGTCATTTTTTTATGTCTGTGGAATTTAGTCCATTTTGTGTCTGTTGAATTTACAATAAACCACTGGTGCTTTACTTGAGTTTCGTTATTGAGGAGGCCTTATTGGGCTTGGAATACAACTGAAGTTTTGTGGTGTTATTGGATCAAATTATGTTAGGTTGCCAATATCTGTTTTTATGAGGTCCATACTGATATGTTCTACTGCTTTACAAATAAAGTTTGTGAAGGTTATATGTCTGTAGTTCCCAGGATTAGTGTTAAAGTCATCCTTGTGTAAGTGGATGATCACAGCTGCTCTTCTTGCATCATGCGTGAAGCTATATGAGAGGCTGAGGTTGAATAGATTGTGAAGTGGGCCAGTAAAACAGTACGTCATGCTGAAAAGGAATGTTTGGCCTTCTGGATGAAATTATTTTTACCTCAGAGAGTCTTTCAGTAGAAAAACTGCAGAAGGAATGTGGCAGAATTTGAAATGGAAATTGAATGCAAAAAGTAAAAAAAAAAAATTTAAAGTTAGGATCTAGGCACACAAGGTCACCAGGATATATTTCCATAAGAGGAAAATACTTTATTAAGATGAGAGGCAAAAAATAAAATACATGAGATGGAAATGAGGTTTAACTATACCTTGAAAACTAAATAAATTGGAAAGATAAAAAGTATGAGATAAGTTCAAGACAAATTAAAAATATATATATATGTAAAGATATTGCGCATAACAGGAAACTATAGATATGTAAGATGTGGTAGAGGTGAAAACATACAAATGGGTAAACTGTGTATAGATGCTAAAATGTATTCTCAAACACAACAGATTATATATATATATATATATATATATATATATATATATATATATATTTACAAAATGTTATGCAAAACAGTTTGTCTCCACAAAGGGGGTGATCATTTGTGCTTTAGTATCCACATAATTTCAGATACTGCAATTAAATCGGATTATATTGAAAAATAACTATACAAACCTGATCCAAAGAAAGCACAGGGAGGAGACAGAATTGGTAATACTGAGCTAAGAATACTTCAGCATGACCTTACAGTATCATTATATCTGTTATTCACCAGGTCATTTAAGTATGGGAATGTTCCTCAGGACTGGAGACCTGTGCTTGTTAAATGCATCTTTAAGGGAAAGTGGAATACGGGAAATCCAGGGTTTCCAGCAGGGCTCTGTTCTAGGCCCATATTTCTTAGCTTGTATCTTTCAGACTTTTTTCATCTGAGATGTTCTATAGTCTGTATGCAGATGACTGGAAAATGTGTAAACTGGTTACGCCTGTTACAGACAGGGCATTCCTGCAAAATAACTTGACTAAACTGATCATTTGGACACAGGAGAATAACATACTGATAATGCATCACAAGCTACCCGTATGAGATTTGAGACACATAGATGGAAGGGTAAATATTTAATTCAGCAGGCAGTGAATGCAACAACAGCTTTATTTAAAGACTTACTTATATGGGTAGATCCAGCTTTGAGTTCTTCTGATCATCTCAACCAATTACTTAATGATAATTATAAAACTATAGGCTATGCAAAACATTTACAAACTTTAGGAAATCAGAAATGATTAAATCATTGCTTGTAGGTTACATGAGACCCAAAATACAGTATCCAAACTAAAGGGTAAAAATGTCACACAGACAAACCATTCAGTAAAGAACTGCAAGAAAAACCCAACTGAGTTAGAATTTTCAACCTCCCAGAAAAGATGTCCATGGAATATATGCAAATGACCCCTAAGGACATCAAATGGTTCAACTACATGGTTGCTAAATGTCCATGACTTTTTTACTTTTTAAATCTTTATGGTTACATTCAGACCAATAAAGCCCAACCCCACTAGCTGTGGACATGCTTGTTTCAGCCTTTTTACTGAATTCATCAGCACAGCAGAAATGGATAGTGTATGTACACTTCAGAAACTCAGGGTCTCTAAATCCAGCTGATGCCCACAAAGATTAAGGTGCCTGCAAAACATCGTCATGGGCTGTGTGTGTTAATGATGGGGATCTGCAGTTAGCTAGAATGATGCTGCGGGTCTTATCTAGGTATACTGGAACATGAAGTTCATAGTCATTACGTAACCATATAAATCTAGAAGCAAAGAACTCACGGAGAAATATGGACGCATCACCATGGATTACACAGACACCCTCATTGGAGGGTCTGGACAAGTACTAAGTATTTAACCTTGGTAGGGGTACCTTTTTAATGCAGTGTGACCACCCCAGCTTTCCTTTTTGCATTAATACATACATTGTCTCCATTTTTAGAAAGTCTACATTTAACTTACCTCTTTCCCACCCATTTCCGTTATACTGTCATACCCATTTCTATAGTCCAAGTCAGTCAAATACACTCAAGTACTGTAACCCTCACCACTCACTGTATTGCAGAACATATCCCATCTCACTTAAAATATTATCCCTTGAGCCTGTTTGTAATCTGTGTATAGGTTGTGTATCCATAGCCAACATAAGCATTTCAGCTCTCTAGTTCACATCATGTTAACTTTTTCTGTTGTGCCTACACAGCTAACAGTTTCCCCTTCCCAAATCACCCTCTACTACCTTCCCTCTCTATCTGTCTTAAATTTACATTCATACAACCAGCCATCAACCCTCACACATTTCAGCATTCTTTCTATCCATGTATTACACAACACTGCTTCACAAATATCGTTCCATTACCTAACTGCATCCATCCTGCAGTTGGTTACCATTCATCAGTTTCCCATAGAAAGAGTACTCATTCATTCCACCTAAAATGTCCACGATTTTGCATAAAAATAGTGTCACCTTTCTTCTTCTTATAGCTAAGATATATTATTAAGACCAGTCCCAATCCACCTTTTATACCTTCTCCATAATTCTCAGTTTTATTGCTTAGCCAAAACAAAACTACAACTGGCCATTTTCTAAACTTTGCACTGTTAAATGCTGGTAGAACAAAAACAAACAAGAATAGTTTGATGCATTTCTACTAAAATATTTAATTGCAATCAATTTGTCTTAAATAAAAATGATACCCAAACCTCATTTATTCCTTCCTAGGCTAAAACTTAACTTTTAATGCCAAGCTAGCTAAAAAAATGAAGATAACACTTTATTTCTCTCCAAAATGTGCAAACATGTTCAAGAAACAGCGCAAGAAGTTTCTGGCAACAGTGATGACCCTACCTGGATTATTGTAAGGATCCCCATATGTAACTCCTTCCCTCTACAGCCACTCACAGCCTCCTTACCATAATCCATATCCCTTAAGAAAAATTAAACTATTTCTTTGCTATATAATTCAGAACATGGTTATACTATAAGACTTTATCACTGGACTTTTTAGTCTGCATAAATCAAGCATAAATTATTTTCCCTTAGAAGAGAAACTTCTCCAGCATATTAATACTCCAAGTAGATCCAACTTTAAAACAAATAAACACATTCTCTTTGACCTAGTCAGTGCTCCTGCTAAAATTTTTGCACCATCCATTAACAACCACTACCAAAAAGTATTTATCTACACTTTGACCAACAAAATAGTTCCCCCTAAATGTTTCTTATTCCATCTGAAAACAACTTGCATAATGAGCGTGCCTCCCTAGACTAGTCACTGCTTTACAACCTCAGAGACCCATCTGAAGTGGCTCAGATAGTCACTAACAGGTTACTACATCTCAAAAATAATTTCCAATCATTTTCAGCCCATTCATAAACTCATACTCTGCCTCTGGTTAACTAAGGAGTCTTGACACTTAACATATGTAACAATGTGTGACTGCAGTGGAAAAAAACACTAAACCAAGATGTTAGGAGTGGGTTCATAACATCAAGGAATTTAAGCCCCCAACCTGATTGGCATGCTGAACTTCTACTTTTCAAATAGACAACTTCGGTCCTCCAACAAAGCCTTAATCGAAACTATCACATGCAAAAACAACTCCGGGGAATCACTATTTGACCATGAAATAGCAAAAATATGGAACAACTTCCCCCCGACCTCAGACAACAAAACACCACACCCTCCTTCAAAAGCCTACTTAAAACATACATCTTCACCAACCATCTATACAACTGTAATTGACCCCCCCTCGTCCTCTTACTATTTCTACACCCCATCTGTGACCAGTAACCTATATATGTGTGTATGTACGTGTGTGTGTGTATGTGTGTGTGTGTGTGTGTGTGTGTGTGTGTATACGTATATATATATATATATATATATATATATATATATATATATATATATATATATATATATATATATATATATATATATATATATGGGTCTACTTTGAAACATCTAAAACCCATAACATCTAATTTCATAACACTGAGACCAGAACATCTAAAACCCAAAACATCTAAAACCCATAACATCGAATTTCATAACATCTAACACTACAAATCTCAAGAAAATAATATCCCCTCCACATATAATGACACCAAACTACCAAACATACTTTTTACTATGTTTCTGCAGGGGGGCAAGCCCCCCCTGCAGCCACCATGTGGGGGGCTCCACCCCCCGCACCCCTTGTAAATTAAATATACCAACTCCAAGATCGCACTACAGTGGGAAAAAGTTAATTTCCTAACCCCACTGTATCAAGCCACCCTGCAGAAACATAGTAAAAAGTGTGTTTGGTATTTTGGTGTCATTATATGTTGTTATATGTGCAGGGGATGTTATTTTCATGTGATTTGTACTGTTAGATGTTATAAAATTCAATGTTATAGGTTTTGGGTTTTAGATGTTCTGATCTCAATGTTATGAAATTAGATGTTTTTGAAGGGGACCAATATAAATATATATATATATATATATATATATATATATATATATATATATATATATATGTGTGTGTGTGTGTGTGTGTGTGTGTGTGTGTGTGTGTGTATGTATGTATATATATATATATATATATATATATATATATATATATATATATATATATACACACACACACATATATGTGTATATGTATATATGTGTATGTATGTATATATGTGTATGTATTTGTATGCATATATATGTATGTGTACTCTTACATGTATATTTGCTTGAATGTATATATGGAAAAATTAAACATTGATATACTCTTATTCAGTTGTGAAATATATTGCAATGCTCTACTAGGTTCTTATCTACTCTCATTGTATATTCTGTACACTTGTATTTTCAACCAAAAGGGGGAATAACCTCTTATTGTATACTAACGCTTGTAAAGTCTGCAATCTGTATGCTACTACTCTGTAATGTCTCTTTTGTAAATTTTTCTTCTCTCTGTAAACATACGGGTTTTTTCCCCCAGAACTCCGCTGAAAATGGACACTTGTTGTTCAGTCAGACTATCTTGGCAAACAAATATTAAATAAATAAATAAATAATAAAATATTTTTTTTTCAAAAATTGGACGCATAAGTCCATCTCCATGACTAATGGTCCTCTCCGAGATGCACATCTAAAAACAAAGCAAAATAAAGCCAAGCAAACATGCTATCATTAGCAGCAGCTCAGATGTCCTTTCTCCACTTGAGTTTCTCAGATACTTTACACATCATCTCTCCCAAACCTGCCTAGTTCCCCTACCCAAGAATGTCTCCAAGCACCACAGAAAATGTGCACAGAGGAACTTGAAAAATTAGAAAAGAAGGTGCCTGGTCCAACCACTTCCACATTGCTACTTTCCTAAAACCTATGAAGCCTGGTGAGGTTAGGATTTACACAATATGGAAGTAACTAAGTGACACAGAAGGAAGGGTACTTTACAACTGTGGATGACGTAAAAATGAACTCAGTGGTGCAAGTATTTAACAAACTGGACTTAAGATCAGGTTACCAGTAACCTGGGCAGTACACAGAAAGCAGGAATTACTGCATTCCCCAAGCATGTTAGCATGATGAGATAAAAAAAACTAATATTTAAAGTTAGCTCAGGCTCTACATATTTTCAACATATAGTACATTATACATTAAATGACATCAAAATATTAAAACTATTCTAATAACATATAATACATTGGTGAACTGAGAATGAACATGAAGTGACATTAAGAAAAGCACTAAGCAGACAGAAAAATATGGACTGGTACTGAACAAATAAAGTGACTGACAATTGGCTGATATTAAACAAAAGAATGTGTGACTTTGATAGGAATGCATTAAAATATGTGGATTTGTTTTCTTTTACAGAACAATGTTGCTTAATCAAATAAAGATGGTAGCAGTTCATGACATGACATACTGTGAGGTTAGATGCCTACCAAATTAGAGTGTTAAGACTCATGAATGACTTTATTGCAATCACAGCATGAATTAGATGCCTCATTAAGAAGGATATGTCTTGTATTTGGTCGAATCAGCTTCAGCAAGCTCTTGAACATTTAAACATCTGAGGTCAGATACTGTTACGTTTTACTTGTACAAGTTGACAAACGTAATACTGGCAGATGTCAACACAGTAGGCCAAGTGAAAGTCATAAGTACTGCACAAGATGGTAAGTGGAGAGTTATAATTTATGCTAGCAGGTCATTATAAGATGCTGAAAAGTGATGCAGAATGACAGAGAGAAAACATTAACCATTGTACATTGTACAAATGAATACTGTTGGAAATGATTTCATTATAATCAAGGACCAT
Source organism: Protopterus annectens (assembly GCF_019279795.1). Classification (NCBI taxonomy): domain Eukaryota; kingdom Metazoa; phylum Chordata; order Ceratodontiformes; family Protopteridae; genus Protopterus; species Protopterus annectens. The sequence continues at coordinate 1,134,058,867 of NC_056747.1, forward strand.
AAACACTCAGAGACAATACTTGATAATCAAAACTCTAAAGTATAACAGGGAAGAGAACAGTAATCTGTACTACTGCAGCAATACCAGTCTGTAATGCATTACAGAAGAAGAATGTAATACTTAAGAGAAATGAGTAAGATACACAGAAAAATGGCACTGGACTCAGTCAGTATGACTGATGCGTATGTATTTCTAAGAACCCTGACACTTAGAGAAACTGAAATAGAAGCAGAGAAAGACTGTATAACACAACAAGTTAATACATTTTATATAGACAATTCTTGACATATAAAAAATAAAGAAAACAATAATGTTGAGCTGATAATGTATATGATGTGCAAAAAGAAGCATTAGTTTCTGTTAATGGATAATACTTTTTTATGGGAACAAAGCTGATCACACCAAAACAGCTTCAGAAAAACGCATAGAGATAGCATATGAGGTATGCTTAGAGTTGTGAAAAATAAACTATGGTCAGAGAGAATATATAGTTTTACTATGTAGTTAAAGTCATTAAGGAGACTTAAAAGACTGTTTGTTATGTCATGCGCATGTATAACATAAAAATGCAGGCATATGAAAATGTGAACTACCATTGGGAAGCATGGACAAATCTGAGCATAGACTTTTATGGTTCTATATACAGCAGACTATCTACTTGTGTTAAGTGAAAACTAAGGTTTCCTAGTATACAGCTTCATACAGATACATCAGCTCATGTTGTGATTCCAGTCCTTGACAGAATTCTTACTATATTTGGGATACCAGAAAAAATAAAGATTTTGCAATGGCCCTCTCTTCAATAGTTCCCAGTTCTGACAATTTTGCGAGGTATAAAGACCAAAACGTTATTTGACTCCATTTTAACCATTATTTAAAGGGCTGCTCAAGGGCTTTGTGACTGACATATGTAAAGCCTTAAGATAAATGCATTCTGTTGAAGATACAAATCAACAAAAGGTTGATATGGTATAAAGGCTCAGTAGAACCTACAACGGGAGCCATATCAACCAGATTAAAATTTAAGCATGAACTGAGAAATAGTTCATTCAGGAAATTAATGCAGGATTGATTCTATCTGCAAAAAGCGTGAGGTAACACTTGGGAGAAGATTCTGGAAAGGCATATGGTGTTTAACTCAATAACGCCTGCTAGCAATCAATTAATTAGCTGTCACATTCCTTCCTGATGGTCAACAGGCTTGACAGAAATTGCCTACAGATGAGGACAAAAAGGAAAAATAAACAAATGTTAGAAAATATGTTCCACTGCCTAAGGAAGGCAGATGTTGTCTTTCTTGTATAGTTAAAGTAATTTTCTCATATTCAGTGTATTTTATCACATCACTGAATACCACTAATTCAGTGATGTGATTAAGTTACAACAGAACAAATGCACTGTGTGTGGTATGTCTTTCAAGCACTGTTGGCTTGAACTGACAAGTCAGGTCGCTTCAGTAGTGTTGCAGATATGATTGAGTACAGCATGTTTTGCACTATCAACATTAATGAGTTAAAAGACAGGCCAGAGAACCAGAAAACATTCATTTCAAATAGGCTAAACTGCTTCACTGAAAATGGAAAAACAAATAAATGCACAACTTTTTTTAACTTGGGACCTCAGTTTGGACTAGACATCAATGTGTCTAAGATAATTGCCCAGAGGGAGGTAATGCTTAACCAAAGATTGTTTTTTTGAAACCATCTAGTGGTTATTTTGTAGAGTGACCAGTGTTTCCAGTGATACTGGTAGTGCCGGTGACAACTTGTTTAGTAGTAGCAGCACTGTCTTTGTCCATTCAGGAGGACAGACCTAATTACCAAGAGGATCACTGGATGATCAGAACACCAGCTCATCCTAATTACCAAGAGGATCACTGGATGACCAGAACACCAGCTCATAGCCAATATAATCTATCTGTGAAGTAACTACTCATTTGTAAGTAGATTAATTTGGATTTAAGAATAATTAGTATCATTAGGCCTTCAATTAAATGCTAATAAAAATAAAGGCATGCTATTTTATGTAAACATTTTATCTGGTATATTATGTCTTCCAAATTTTATATAAAAAAACTCTCCTCTTGAAGCTGTCAGTATTGTCAACCTGTTATCTGTCAATCAGACAATTGGCCTGCTTTTTTTTTAAATGATCATAGTCAGAAATCACAAACGGCTTATATAGGCTTACGATTAAGTTTATTGTATTTTATTTTAATATTTGTTAACTGGATAAGTGGGCTTGTCTGTAGAACTTTTTTCAGCTATGACTTGGGCCACAAATATGTTCCTTTAGTGAGTATCACTAAAGAAAAGCAAGTGACATAAAGTAAAACAGCACCTTGCCTCTTGGCAACTCAGAACAATCCATTCTTTTCTCTCAACACCTAGTAGATACCTGGGCATTATATATTGTCCTGCTTTTTCAGGCCAAAGTCCTTAACATTTAAATTACTCTCTATTGCACTATTATGACAGTGTTCATAGGTTCATAGGTGTGTACTAGGCTAATGGCCCTGGAGCCTATATAAGCCTAGCCCAAGAAGATTCCCTGGCATCATGTCGCCCAAAGGTAGTTCCCAGTGCCCCTGTCAAGCAAGGCCAGTGAAGTGATCCCCAGGGTGAACTTCCTATTGCCCATCCACTCGTCAAGAATTCTTCTAAAGAGGGCCAGTGAAGTGCTCTGCTTGACGTGAATGGAAAATTTGTTCCAGAGTATGGGAAGTCTCTGAGTTAGGAACCTGTCCCTCCAGGTTCATGTGACCTTTTTTACTTTTATATCAAAACTCTGCATGATGGTATCCAGCAAGTCCTTCACAAAGTTGCTTTCAAACTGCATTAAAAAGTATTTCAGCAGTCTTGGGAATGCAGATGTGGATGTGGTGTTACACGATTCTGTTGTTCCTTTTGTTTCCTGATCCAAGTTTTGGCTGAGTTTCATTTTGAAACCTGTTGATTCTGATGCCTTCTGATCATTTTGTGTACCATAAACTCAAACATATAATAATTAGCACTATAAATTGGAGGTGATGTTTTTAACACTTTATGCTAATGTCATACCTCTGAATGTAAGTTTCTAATATTACATATATTGTTTTTTACATTTCAGTATGGGCATGTTTCATTGCATTGAATGTTTCATAATGTGCATATTTCATTTGCTGCAGTTTAGAAATAATTACATTATTTGAAACTTTTATCCTCTGGCCTCTGAAAATTAGCTAAGCTCAGTCAGATCAGATACTTAACTTAATACATTAAAAAGATGGATAGACAGACAAATACATTAATAAATAGATAGAAAGCATGAACTTTAAAAACCTACTAATTTCTATCATATGATAATTCTCATTTGTTTTTTCATTAAAAAGTATTTATTTGTGGTATGCAAGATATTTTTAAATGCCTTAATGTATTGCCACTAAATCAGAAACTGTTTAAATTTCAGACAGGTAAATATCAAAGAGTATTATTTCATGTAACATGATTTAAAGTTCAGAAAAATAATTAAAGGTCATATTAGTTTATGCTACATTGAACTGAAAATGTTTCAAATATGTTAAAAGCTGCAACTTTAAAAGAAATTGCTGATGTATTGTATTGAAGCTGAAGAGAATAAATAATGGTTTTGCAGGGTATAAAATCTGAAAGAAAAGCAATGTCCTATAAACAGAAGTATGATGTCCATTGAAAAAAATAAGAGTGTGATGTGGCATTTATGCTAACCTGCACATTTCTATCAAAAAGTGTAACATTATTATAATATTACTTGTCCCCAGCAGCCAGTTTTAGTGATTCATCAGTCCATCAACTCCAGCATGTGGTAAGGGTGACTTTGAAATGAACCTCATTTCTAGGCACCCCACTAGCGACATTTCAATGTAGGGTGACTCAGTATTGCTAAAATACGTGATTTTGGTAAGAAGTGTGTATTGAAATCGTCTGAAGGGTGGTGAACACTGGTGAGTGAAGCTTATTGATTATGCTTATAAACTAGGAAGGAAAAACAGATAGCAAGTGACATGAATAATTCACAGCCCTCATTATGCTGGGAGTGTCCACTACTTGAAAATATTCTTATGGTCTTGAAAACAATATTAAAACAATTTCTACAGAAACAGTCTGAAAGTTTACAGTTTGTGTTTTTGTTTTGCTGTGCGTAACTGCATAGCCAAGTGAGTTTCTTGATAAATTAAGTTATATTCTATAAAGCCTCCCTAGTCCACCCATCCATCCATACATCTATAACCCCTTTTTTCACATTTTTGGTAATGGGTTGAGGTGACACATCCACAATGACAACCATCTAGAGCCATTGTTCACACCACTGAGTGGCTAGCCCTGTCGTGGTTGCTCTTCCACACCACACACATGCAAACTCACTTATACCTACTGTTAGTTTAGTGAGCATAATCCACATATGGCATGTTTTAGAATGTGGGAGAAAATTAGAGCACCCAGAGAAAACCGTTGCAAACACAGAGAGGGCATACAGATGCCACACAGAAGGCTGAGAATTGAATCAGACAACTTCTTGCTGTGAGGAGACATCACCTGCTGTGTCACTGTACCCCCCTTGTCAGCTGCAAATCTCTATGTATTGAAAAACAAGTAGTTAAGGAGGAGTCCCTACCATGCATAATATGCTGCCATTCGTTGTTGTTATGTCTAGGAGAATTTTATATCTTACCTTCTACTAATAAAATGCAGTGATTTGTTGATGAAGAGGTTCCTACACATGGCAGCTGCATTTGTAATATGAACTCTGAAAACTTTCACTAGCAGTAGCACTCTCAATGTTATCCAGTAAAGTGACCCATGATGTGCTCAGCTCATATTTGTGGGGAAGTGACCATAGATGTATATCACAGATGGTAGCTTGTCTTAATATCCGCATTTGGATTATACATGTTATGTGCTTCTAGTGTAATACATGTTGGTAGTTTGGGGATGGCATAACATCAGAAGTGGGCCACAGTTAAAGCAGTCCAGGAGAACAGCAGTTAACATATGTTGTTCTTTCACAATTCTGATGGTATGCTGCTCTACAATACATATGTACTGTGCATATCTCATGCCACTGTTTCTTTCAGCTTTGCTTGCTCTAGCTGAGCCATCACAGAGGCACAGTACACGTGGTCTGTGGTTCTTGTTGTCACCACGGACCCTTCTACAGATGTTGGCAGACCCCATATAATAGACCTTAGGCACACCCTACAGCATGCTATATAGATGTAAGTGGAAGGGGTGACATGATATAGGACCCTGATATGGCACTGGATGAAGATATGGTGAATCTGGTGGAACATACCTCTCAACCCCTTAATCCAAGAAATTTGGACAAAGTCAAAACAATGGGGTAGGGGCAAAGGTCCAAAAATGGAGACAGATTTTAAATATTGCTATTATAAACTTAGAAAGTTGATAGAATAAAATGTTTTGCATGAGCATGTATTCTCTCAAGGATATGAAGTCTGAAATGTAAATGTCTGTATTTAATTAGTGACTTCCATCATGAATGATTTGCCAGAAAACCACAAATATGCAGAACAGAGAAAAAAATGGATAGGTAGGCAGGTTGATTTTAGGTCATCTGTAGAAGCTAGCCAAAGTGCGACACTCAAGAATCCACCAAGGCAGTAAGTTCCACAGGTGTAGGGCCTGAAATGCAAAAGAATGAATAACAGATATTTGAAGTGCCCCTGTGAGTCAGCCAGCAACCTGTAGGAAGCTGAGTATGAGCCCCCGCCCCCCGGGGGGAGCAATATAACACCAGCAGCTCCTTCAGATAAGATAAACCCATGTCATAAATAGACAAGTAGACTAACACCAAAATGTTTTGTTTCTAATACTGAGTCAGGTTAGGCTATATAGAATGATGTAATGTGTTGGTAAAGTGTAATACCAGTCAATAACCTGGCCAGTCTTACAGCCACAGTTGCCTGACCTTTAAGATGGTACCCTTTCTGATAGGCTCAAGAATCTTGTCTGGCTGATAAGTTCATTTCCTTTATACATGACACAAAGAGTTCCTGATGATCTGCAATTTAACCAATGTTTAGTATGTTTTGAACTTTGCCCTAAGCTGTTAGTAAACCCCAACCAAAGGCCACTTTATTATTAACGCTATTTCGTTATTTAAACAAAATGCAGCCTTGTAGTTGCAACATAGGTTCTTTATCTAACATAAAGAAATTCAATGTTTTTATCTGTCATTTTTTTTCACTTGATTTATTAATATAGTCATTTATTTGCAAAAAAGTAGATAGACGATACAGAAAGCCCTTCATGCACCCCACCTCTTCTCCTGGCTTACGTGTAAACATCTGCACCAAAACTGTTTATAAGAGCAACGGTTATCAAATAACTGCAAACAATAACTCATGTTAGTAGAGCAATACAATGCTATTTGTTTGAAGTGCTGTACATTGTTATTTATAAGGCATTTAAGAAATGTAGAACAATGGAGTCACATAATGAACGATATGAAAGAGATTGATCATTGTTAATTCAGCTTGAAGAAGGTGCAGCTTTTGAGCTTCTAAGGTCTAAGTGACATTTCCTTTAGTGAACGATTTGCATTAAGCTTGCTTAAAGAGATATGCTTTTAGGGATGCAGGTTGATCTCAGACAAGGTCAGTGTCATAAGAATTTATTCTTTGCTCTGTCAGAAGTGACTCATCTAATCTGTAAGTAAGCTTTTGACTTTTTAAGTTTTTCTCGATGTTAAATAATGTCTACTATGCTTTTTTTTTACAATTTCATAGTCTTCTTCTTGTTAATGTAAATAGTGTCTACAATGTTAACTTTGCAAAAGCATTTTAATTTGTATATTGCCTTATGGACTCAACCCATACCGAAAAGGGAGTGTGGACCAGTGTAACAATCTGGTTAACAATGGTAAATAAATAAGTAAATAACCAAATACACAGATAGATAGATAAAGTCTTATGTTCCCTCTCTTCCTTCACTGGCTATTGTGAGTAGGCACAAAATTATCATTTTGTGAAATTACTACCATTCAACTATTTAAATTTATTGGCCATTCTACTGTATTCCTTAGAGCCAGAATACAGAGTGCCCACCCCCTTCCAATCTATCTTGCTCTTTTAAAATTATCTGATCTCCACTTAGATAGCTAAAGTTTAAGTTATACCCTCTTTCATATCTAACTACTTAGTGAACACTGCAGCTCTTAGAATATTAACCCATTTTTACACCTTACCATTAAAATCTGTAACATCTAGCCCAAGACCACTAGTTATTGGAGAGTTCACATTCTGCCTGTCAGTACACGTCTTGAGATTAGTGCTTCTGTTTTGCTTCTGATAACAGAAGGAGCACATGGACATTATTTTCTGGAGAGTGTTGATCACCAGAAAGCCTGATAACTACTTCACAGGTCCCAGCTTGGAATTTGTACTTATATTTTGCTTTTGGTAGGAGAAGGTGCAGAGTGCATTGATTCTTGACTGTTTCTGATTTGACAGTGAGTGTTTGTGTTGGACCTTCCTGATTGGTCTGGTTGCTATTCAAAGCCTGTACCAGGAAAAGGCTGCAATAAGCCTATAGACCCTTGCTTCATCTGGGACAAGACTGCTGATCGTCAAAAAACCTGTAGCCTGCTTCTCATCTTGGGATTGGTACTACTGTTTGCTTTTAGTGAGAGAAGAAGCAAAGGAGCTTTGTATCCCAGCAGCGTGAAGCTGTGGTGAGACCTAGTAGTAGCCAGGCAGTAGCCATTCAAGCAAATCCCCTCTTTTCATCATTCTTGACAAAGTTAATTCTTTCTTTTTATAAGTACTGCTTGATTTACTACTATATAACAAGTACAGAACATCATGGAGCTCTAGGAATATGTGTCCCGGGTTGGTATGAGCCTAGTATTGCACAGCGTTTTACCTTCTCCAAGAATGATGCCACAATACGAACAAAAGATGACTGGCTTTAATAATTGGATTAGTTTCTGGCGTCATTCTAAGGGGATGCAATAGTTGTCAACAGAGAAGGAGATGGTCAACATATCATGCTGTTTGCCAGGGATGGTCTGCACCTCTCCCTTCTAGGCTTTTGAATATCAGCAAAAACATTGTCCTTCTGCATAGTGCCTTTTTTAGGCAGTGCCAAATTGAAAGTACTTCTGATGTAGCAAATCAAAACCAAGAAAATCTAAAGGTGTTACTGCTTAATGCTAGGAGTCTAAACAAAAACTAAACTCCTTACAAGTTTTCCTCACCCTGGAGAATGCTGACATCTGTACAGTTACTGAGATATGGTTTAAAGCAGCAGAGAGCACACTGGCACTGCAAGGCTATAATGCCTTCTACACATTTAGACCAGCTGCTACCCAGACAGGGACTAAAGGTAGAGGTGTCTCAATTTACATCAAAAATAAATATAACTCAAGGCTGGTCAAACAGGGCAATGCACTTGAGCTTCTCCACATTCAAATCAAAATATTCTCCTCTGAAGTAAAATTGAAACCTGGAACCGCAGCTAACCTTGGAATATTCAGGAACTGCACTAAGGCTAACTTCCTACAATAAAGTGATGACTTGGAAAATTTTCAAGCCCCCATCATCCCCGACTGCACTTCTGTGTACATGGAAATGTTCACAGAACCCCTATTCAAGCATGTTAATAGCCACATAGAGGCAGCTGTACCCACCAGGAAGAAGTACAGAACTAACTCATAAAACAAGCCACCCTGGTGGAATCACAAAATCAATAGGCTGTATAACAAAAGGAAGAAAATCATGGCAAAAATTAGGAGGTGTAGCACTTAGCAGGATAAAAGCACTCATCAAACTAAACAAACAACTTGGAGGGCAATTAAAGTCTACCAAAGCCAAATTTGCGTTTAATTTGGTCTCTTAGGCTAAGGACAACCACAAGGAATTCTTTACCTATGTTCACAACTGCAAAGGCAATACACAGTCATGTATAGAGCTCATTGTTAATGGATCCATCTATACTGAGCCAGGTCTATATCAGTTTATCAAATGCACTACTTTCTAAACACCTCTTTGTTGAACTCTATTAAGTGAAATCTTATTTTATCGAATGATTGTTTCAGTGAAGTTTTTCCCAGGGGGAAAAAACAGTTGGCCAATCTAGCGACCGCAACAAAAACAGCACTATTTAAAACTCACCCTGGTGGGGGGGGGGCTGTGCCTCACACACCCCCCTAACTAAGTATACCAACTCTGAGATTGCACTACAGTGGGGAAAAGGGCCTTCTATAAACTGATAGGGACCCAATAAGCCAGAAGATATAACAAATCTACTGGCTGACAACTTCAGCTCCCACTTTACCCCTCTATCCCCCTCAACCTCCCCTCAGGAAATACCATCAAATATAACTCCCCCTCCTAAGTCCATAAGCACTACATCAATGGACCCAGACAATATCCCGGGATGTCTTTTAAACAGCATGAAATATGACCTTTTAGGCCCTCTGGAATTGCCATTTAACTGAAGCCTCCAAACAGGCTTTGTGCCTCATGAATAGAAAACAGCAACAGTCATCCCTCCACCCAAAGGTGGGCCATCTACAGACCCTGGAAACTACAGGCCCATAAATCTCATTAGTCTCATATGCAAAGCCATGGAAAGAATTATTATGGAAATGATCAGTAATGACATAGGAGATCTCCAAACACTGGACCCAACCCCATTTGGTTTTGTTAAGGACAAGTCACACCTACTCAACCTGGTGGATTTCTCTGAAAAGGTCACCAAAGCAATGGATGAGGGCAAAATCGTTCATACTGCCTACTCTGACCTGGCCAAGGCATTTGGCACAATACCTCATTTGGGCATTGTTGACAAACTCAGGATGTTAGGTATAAACCTATATAAACCCTTATGTCACCCACTGGATAACCAGCTGGCTCACAGGCAGGACCAAGGAAGTTAGAACTGGGAAGTCCACCTCTACCACAACTACAAAGAGGCCAGTTACAAGTGGAGTCCCTCAAGGATCAGTCCTGGCACTGTTCCTTTTTGGCATTTACTGCTCTGAAATCAAGGCCAATGTCAATGGCCTCTGGCTGACTAAATTTGCAGATGATTGCAAATTAGGAGCAGTCATAGAATTCCCCACTGACACCTATGTTCTCCATGAAGGGCTTGACACAGACAAATAACCGGTGTCAGAGGCATGGACTATCACTAAATGCCAAGAAATGTGTAATAGTATCCTTTGAGAAGTCATCCACCCCAGGTAACTATCATATTGACAACACACCCCTATGAGCTGACCCAGTAGTTAGAGACTTGGAGACACACATAGACAGTAATTTAGCCTTTGACCATCACATGTCTACAGTAGTGAGGAAATAATTCTATGTTGTGCAAATTATAAATAAAGATATGGCATCTAGGTCCAAGGAGGTTATTGTTCTACTGTATTCGGAATGCATCAGACCTATAATTGAGAACAATGCCCCCTTTGGTATGTACCCAACCAGGCACATCAACAGTTGGAACATCCATACAGGTTCCTCACTAAAAGAATACAGAGCATAAGTAACATGTCCTATGCAGACCGCCTCAATGTACTTTCCCCGTATTCTGTCTTCTACAGGCTGTTGAGGGGAGATTTATGCCTGGCATACAAGGCATTGTCAGACTCCCCTGATGGACCTTCTGCAAATCCACAAAACAAACAGCACCAGAATTATCCATTCTAAAAACTTAAACTTTCCCTGTGATAAAAGTAGGACCTGCTGGAGAGACAGCTATATATCCAGAGACTACCCCTTCTCTTGAACAGGCACCCCATCCATGTGAAGCAGAGTTCCTTCCTAACCCAATTCAAGTGTACAACTGAATAGAAAACAGGAATTTCATCTCTTGTTTGTCACCTGTGTCTCAAATGAACATAGGAAGTTTGTAAATGGTTCATCTCCCAGGTCCCTGCTTGTAAATGTTTTACATCCCAAGCCCCTACTTACACTTGTCAAGTGTACCAGAACTTGTCAGTGAATTGGGATGCATGGCTAGGCTTTAAAAGGCTCTTGTGATCATTAGCGTAGTGCACACCTATTAACCTATAAACCTAAATATATACAGCATTAAAATTCACTGTTGTATCAGTTCTACAAATTAAATGAAATGTCTTCTCCAGGTGTGTGTATTATAGTTATACATATTGTACATACACTGGAACTTATTTCACTATGAGATTCTTTGGAAACTGTGAATATTAACTCTGCTATTTATTCTGTACATATTGCGACTGTGTTTATTGTCCTGTTTATACTTTTTTTACCTTTGCATCTGTAGTCTTATGTTATTTGCTTTTTGTGCTACAAAATGTCTTACACCATATTGCATCTTATATAAACATAGTTCTGCACATAAATATTCATTACCATGCATGCATTTTGTTTGTAAAAATTGCCTTTTAGGCACAAATCATTGCTGAATAATGTCCTTGGACCAGTCTACTTACCCAGTTAAAGAGATTTCAAAACAGATATATAGATGGAACAGATGAGATTTAGCCAGGGGAGAGAGAACATTTTACTGTGAATCGATTTGTCACAGTCTTTTGAATTCACCTTTTTGGAGCCTTTGCAAATTTGGATTTGGTGAATAAATAAGGTTAAGAACATAATAAAATGGCTTTTATAAATTTAACAAGGGTGTCCTCAAGAAATTATGCCTGTTTGCATTTTTTACAGTGTGGGCTGTCTGAGTCTACATAGCACATGTGGTACTAAAGATTATATGAAAATCATAGTGAACCTGTTAGAAGCAGCCATTTTGATGTATCCAATCAGCTGGGATGAAATAATTTTTCCATGACATTTGCTTAAACAGGTGAGAAGAGTGTCTTGCTCTTTATAGGTTCATAGGATCATAGGTAGGCTATTGGCCCTTGGGCATAATTAAGCCTAGCCAAAATGTTTCGGCTTGCGCCTCCCACGTGATTTAGTTATCTGCATCTTTGTCGAGCAGGGCCACAGAAGTGATTCCCTGGGTGAATTTCCTGTTCCCCATCCACTAATCAAGATTCCTCTTGAAGAACGCTAATGAGGAGCTCTGCCTCACATATATGGGGACCTTATTCCAGAGCAGGGGGAGTCTCTGGGACACGAATCTGTACCTCCAACAAGTCATGTTTATTGTTGAGGTCAGGTCAAGGTCCCTAGAGTGTGTAGCTTGGGTAGATTGGGCTTTCCTTAGGTGGAGCATTTCCAGCAATTTGGGGTTTGACATAGCCTTGTATGTCAGGCATAGATCACCTCTGAGTAGCCGGTATGCAACCGAGTACAGTTGAAGTTTTTTTAGCCTGGTGGCATAGGGCATCTGTTTTAGGCCTGTTATCCTCTTAGTGAGGCATTTTTGAGGCCAGTCCAGTTGTTGCAGTGTCTAGTAAGGTACATCCTGAATGGGCCATTGTACTCAATAATGGGTCTAATGAGTGATGAGTAGAGGGGGACAATAACTTCCTTTTTTCTAGATGCAAACTCCTTTGTGATAAGGTGGGCCATGTAGAAGGATTTTCTAATCACTTTAGCGATGTGGGTATCGAAGGAGAGGTTACTATCCACCTGGGTCCCTAGGTCTCATCACACTCTCTGTGTTAAGTGAGCTACAACCTATGTGGTAATTCGTAGGTACTTGATTTTTCCTGAAGGGGATGACAAAGCACTTTTTGGCATTTAGCTTGAGGCCATGATTCTGGCACCGTGTATCTGTTTCAGTGAGATCCTTTTGAAGGATATCTACATCAGTAGGAGTCTCAGTTATGGCACTCAGTTTGCAGTCGTCTGCGAACTTTGTTAGCCATAGTCCTTCTGTGTTTGCTTGTATCTCAGAGAAGTAAATACCGAACAGGAGAGGTCCCAAGACTGAGCCCTGGGGTACTCCACTTGTCACAGGTTTGGAGTCAGACCTAGAGTTTCCTATTTTCACTGTATGGGTTCTGTCCGTGAGCCAGTTAGCAACCCATCTTGTAATGTAGGGGTTTATATTTAGGTTAGTGAGTTTGTCTATAATTCCTGATTGGGGAATGGTATCAAAGACTTTTGCAAGGTCAAGGTATGCTGTGTGGACCACCTTTCCCTCATCGATTGCTTTGGTGACCATCTCGAAAAAGTCAACCAGGTTTAGATGACATGACCTGTCCTTTATGAAACCAAACTGGGTAGGGTCTAGGGTTTGTAGGTTCCCAGTGTTGTTGTTTATATGTTCCATGATAATGCGCTCCGTGGCCTTGCCTTAGTTATCTTGTTAGCTAGGGTTTTGATAGTGGAAATGTAAAAGTTGATTTCCATATGGTGGGCAAATTGTTTGAGATGATTAATATATTTAATTTGCGAGTGAGAAGTCTAGAATATGAGATGCAAAATGGAAAAACACGACAACTGCTTCAAGACACCAGCAAACCACACCAAGCCTTGGAAGTATATCCTTTAATACACACCGACTAAGCGCTTTCACCAAATAATTGGCTTCTTCAGAGTCTCTGAAGAAGCCAATTATTTGGTGAAAGCGCTTAGTCGGTGTGTATTAAAGGATATACTTCCAAGGCTTGGTGTGGTTTGCTGGTGTCTTGAAGCAGTTGTCGTGTTTTTCCATTTTTCAGTTTTTTACCCTGTCTTGGGAATATGAGATGCAAGTTTTAGGAACAGAAGATGAAGGTAGATGGTATCCAATAAAACAGTATTTGTCAGGCTAAAATATTTCTTACTGTATCAGAAGAGATGCTACCAAGATAAAAATGATGGAAGGCAGGATGGAAAGGAGGGAATGGTGACCCAGTAAGTGAGATTCAGGGTGTATAAATAAAATAATACCTTAGGACCTTAGGAGGGAGGAGAAGAGTTCAAAAGAAATGTGTTTTTAGTGTTTTGAAAAGCATCACTCTGTTGAGGATTAACCAGCTTAGATTTAGGCTAGGGGAATGCTGACCTGGAGTTTGGCCTAGTAAGTTATTCATTGTGGATTAGAATTTTCTTGGGGAAGTAAGACACGCTTAATTACTGTTCCAGAAGACAGTTATTTTTGTTAATTTCATATCGATTCATAACTTTTCTGGAGACAGTTTACTGTAATAAGCCAGAGGATAAGCAGTACCAACTACTAAATTCTATACACCAAGCAGTAAATACATGCCCAGAGCCCAACACAATGATATGGGCAATGGCTCTTAGTAGAAACTTAAACCTCCTGGACTTTCTGTCTTGCATACTTGGGAGCCATGCAGATGTCCTCCCATGGTTGCTTTGTATATTGCCTTTCCATTCTCTCTTCCCAATCTTTTCTAATTTCTTCTGATTGACTCTTTTAGTTTTTTTTGTATGCCCTACTAATTATCCCCATTTGACAGCAGCTTATATTCTTCTGGACTCAACTAAAAACTTAGCAAAAGCTAGTCTCCCAATTAACATACTCTGCCACCATTCCCTAGCAGAGAAGGCAGTCTTTAATCTGCAGTTTAAAACTGCTTGGCCTCATCCCACTCTATTACCTTTCCCATAGTTATTTTCACCCAAATTTTCACCCAATACCTTGTTTCCTTTACTAATTTTCTACAATAAATCAAAGCCCCCCCCCCCCCATTGCCTATTTACTATGCCCTATTTGCAGTCATCCCTTTTGGTAAAATCTCTAATCTCCATTCTCATATTGGCTTGACAATAGTTTCTGTTGCTTTTTAAATATAAAATTAATAATATTCTGTATGTTTGCTGTTATTTTCTTTAAGGGGCTAAATTCAAAATTCCCCTCTATCCTTATTTCTTGCCACCCCCCACACCCCAGCTTCATCATCATCATGTCTTTTTACCTTGACTATATAGCACTGAAGTATCCCTTCAAATCAGGTAATTCTAAACCACTTTGTTCTATGGGGAGAAGGAATTTATCCCAATTAACTCTTGCCCTGTTCTTCTCCAAAGTACATTCCTTAAGCTCTTTATTTATTATGGTCAGTAACTTCCCCTCTGGTTGATAAAAATATGCCTCTCTCTCCTACTGACCTACTGTATAAAACTAAGGGGACTAGAAACATGTTCAATGCTTGTATCTTGCTATTTATACCCGTAATCAAGAAATTTTACCTTCTCAATTTTTGTATTATCTTTTGTTTAATTTATCCCATGTATCCTTACCTGCCATAATAGAATATATTTTTTAATCCATACACCTAAATACTTCATCTTATGTCCCTATAGATATGGGTATAGCTAAACCAATTTGTGTGGGTTTATAGTTTGCTACTATAGCCTTTATTTTAACTTCGTTAATTTTATATCCTGAAAAGATTTGAAACTGCATCTCACAACACCGAAATGTCTTTTTATGGATTTATCAGGTACATAATAATACCATCTGTGACATCCCTCCTCTTGGCCAGTGGTCAAGGAGCTTCAGTCCTTACCACTGACACCAGTGGGAGACATTCACTGAGAAAAAATAGACACACACAGTATTTTCAGATGCAGCTCTCTGCACTAAGTACAATTTCCATTAAGAGCATCCAGGGAATGCACACTCCAGTCCTGGGACTGGGCATTCCCCTCCAGGCACCAAATAAGACTCCCTACTGACACAGCTATAGAGTTAAGTCCTTAGCCAGGTATTCCAAGCCAAATCCTCCACCACCCTCTCTGTGAAATAATTGCTATCAGTATCCCTGTTCAAAGTAGATGACACACACACACTCTCTTTGAGAAGTGATTTACACACACACACACACACACACACACACACACACACACACACACACACACACACACACACACACACACACACACACACACACACACACACACACACACACACACACACACACACACACACACACACACACACACACACACACACACACACATGCACACGCACTCAGACACACATGCACACACACACGCTGCACACACATGCATACACACACACACACACACACACACACACACACACACACACCTGGGAAAGGCTGGCATAGCTTACCCACTTTACTACCTCCACCCAGACTATAGGGTAGATGCACTGCCACCAGAGCACCCCAAAAACAACTACTTCAAAGCTCTTACCAGGGTACCCAATTACTCTTAGTAAAAGTAATACTTACACAAATGGTAACATTTCCAAGCAGCAAGATTTTCAGGAGCATGGAGCTACAGTACCACTAAATAAATGCAAGTACTCTCAAAAGTTATAATATTTTCTAAAAGGCCAGCCACAATGAAAAGTTTAGATATAATAAAAGAAAAACATGAACATACTGAATATCTATTCACAATAAACACCAGAGTTTCAATCACAGGAAATATACAAAATAACACAGATGGAAAGATGCAGACAGATACAGAAAAAACAATATTTAGCTAATGACACTAGATTTTCCCAACTGACTGAAAATTACAATTCCTTAGTTACTAACTAAAGCAAGGCAAGATGAAGTGGATGAGTGTGTCTTGTCAGGTCCCAGAAAACAGACTGCATCTATCACATCTGTCACTAGTATACAAATACCATTTCAGTGTTGGCTACTGAATGACATCACATCTGATCACCTGATTCTGTAGTTCCCACGCTACCCCCTCACTAGAACTGTGAAAGATGTGTTACAATACATACAGATGACTTTGCAAAGGCTTAAAATGGCATCTGGAAGCATTGAAACAATTCCAACACTTCCACCCTTTCCTCAGGAAGGCTTTTCACAGCCATTGTGCCTCTGGCTGCATTCAGACCTGTGAGATAGAATCATTATAGCCTAAACCAAGTCATTTAATTTCAGGCTATTTGTCTTAAGGATAGCTAGGCTGAGCTTAACTTTTTCCCTTCCAGTATCCTGTGTTAAAATATATACATTTCAGCAGTTCCAACAATACAGCCTGACATACATGTATATTTCTTTTCTCTACAGCAGGACCCACCTTTGATACATTCTTAACACAAGCAGCACTGCAAATACATTTTTAACACAAGCATCTGTACGAATCAGTTTGATATTCAAATGGCATATAATTCTTTACAAAACTCCAGCTAGCTTTGCTGGCATATGTTACACATGTACCGCCCTACTCCTTCTATCACAGCTGGCACTACCTCACATCATCACACCATCTGCAAATAAAGATACATTTTCTGGATTATCATATCAGTTATATCCTTGAATTTGTAAGCCCCTTATTTTCTTTGTCAATGGCTCTAAGTATACAGCAAATAATGAACATTCTATAATCATGGTTTAAAATTAAAATTGGTCTATATGAAGCTGGGTCTGAGGGTTAATGCAGTCACCACAGCTGGTACTGTAAATCCTTTTAAAATATTGTTAAACAAATCTTCCAAATCTTTGTCACTTTCTTCCCTTCTAATTTTCAGAATTGCACAGGCATATCATCTGTTCCCAGAAACGTCCTTGTTGGTTGATTATACATCACTGTTTTTATCTTATCCCTTCTAATTTAAACTAGTAATTATTGATTTGTATCTTGCCTTAACATTGGCATTGTTATGGCTTCCATAAATGTTTCTATTTCTGCCATGTCTTGGTTCTCTGATGCCTATACTTTGCATACATTTTCACAGACTTTCTGAAACATCTCTAATACCTCTGTAAGATCTCTAGTTAGAACCGTTTCTACTTTCTGTTGCCTAGTTCACTGAAGTAAGAGGTTTTTTTTTACTCTAGGGTTATTATTGAAAAATACTTACTTAAGAGCAGATTTTCTTAACGTATGTATGTTATTTCAATGTTCCATTATTTTCACTTCAGCAATTGCTCCTCCTCTTGTTGTATGAGAGTCATCTTACTCTGCAGTATTTTAACCTTGATACCCTCTCTATTCAGTTCCAATAACTTCTTTCCTATACCATTTCTCTTTTATTTCTACTATAATTTTAAACTCCATTTTCATATTATACCCATCCCCAGCTATCCATTCTGAAGAAGTGTCTCACTTCTGTAGTAACTCTTGAATAATTTCCACTACTTGTCCTATAAATTACTATTTTATCAAATAAGTAGGAAAGCATACTCTGATGAATATTTCTCATGAAGTCTTTTCTTTGCCAGATTCACATGATCTTTCTATCCAAATGTGTTTTCTGTAACACTGCTATTCCCTCCTTGCACTTTTTGTTTATACCTGCAACATCACTGATATCCCATGACAAAATTGATAAGGCAGTCTACAGTACTAACAGTGAAGCTATCGCTAGTCAGTAGCTCATCAACCATGATCACTGCTGACATATATTTTGCGTGTATTCATATTTCTAGCCTGAAAATGTGAATAATGTTTTAATATGTCTTGTCTGTCTAAAAATTCCTACATGTAAATATCTATTATGTCTTGTCTGTCTATAAATTCCCACATGTAAAGATCTATTGGTGTTCTTCACTGCTAGCTTGTTCTTATAATTCTGTTTAAAACATGTATTATTGTTATAATTCTGTATAAAATGTATTATTGTTATAATTGTGGAGCTTTTCTCCCCGGGCCTCAGCTGTAAATGGACCTAGTCCAGTCGGACTTTCCTGGTAAACAAATGTAAAATAAATAAAAATAAAATTCTGATAAGAAGCTATTACTTTCCCATATTCTATATGGCAGTTCTTATGAATATATGTAGTCAACTTGGAAATTACATGCACACATTAATGTTTGGCAGGCTGACCTCTTATGCAGTTGTTGCTTCTCATCTGTTTGAACCCATGTTAAATTTCATCAGGCTTTATGCTTCAATAAAAACACTCAAGAAGCAAGAAACCAAATGCATTTTAACCCTCAACCTCATTTTGCTCACAGCAACCACACATAACTGTATACACTTTAAACACTTCAAATAACTTCAATAATTGGTTTAGGTTCTGGTGTCACTCCAAGAGTATCCAGTACCTATCAACCTGGGGTGACATGACTGACAAATCTTGACTCTTTGCCACAGACGGTCTTCATCTATCGCCCCTGGGATTTCAGCTTCTGGTAAAAGCTCTTGCCACCCCATAGTGCCTTTTTTAGGCAGTGTCACAAGGACAAAATTCCAGATGTAAAAATTCCATCTAAAAAGAACCTCAAGGTTATGCTGCTAAATGCTGAGTCTTAACATGAAACTGCACTCACCGGAAGGAGTCCTCACCTTGGAAAATGCCGACATTTGTGCAGTCACGAAGATCTGGTTCAAGGCTGTGGAGAGCACCCTAGCCATACTGGGTCTCACCTCCTTCCACACATTCAGACTACAAACTGAAGGACTGAAGACTAAAGGAGGAGGTGTATCAAAATTTATTAAAGATAAATACATCTCCAGATTCATTAAACAGTATGATTCCCTGCAGATACTTCAGTGGCAATTAACTGTTGGAATGGCACCTATTCAAGTCATTGCCAACTACAGGACCCCCTCCATGAATCAGAACACCCACTCTGTCAATTTGGATCTATTTGAGTCTATCAAGATACATCTGAACACCATGCTTTT
The DNA here is from genome assembly GCF_019279795.1 of Protopterus annectens. Taxonomy (NCBI): domain Eukaryota; kingdom Metazoa; phylum Chordata; order Ceratodontiformes; family Protopteridae; genus Protopterus; species Protopterus annectens. The sequence continues at coordinate 1,134,078,318 of NC_056747.1, forward strand.
GGGTGACTTTAACTAACTGTCCATTGACTGGGTAAATTACTTCTGCTCAAACTAACTTGCCCAAAGGTTCCTCGACTCCATTAACTCCAATGCACTGGACCAGCTGGTTGACACCCTAACAGGGGGTGTCAACATCTTGGATCTGGTGTTTATGGGGGACTACTATAGCACCTCCACTGTGAGGTCTTCCCTGGTAAGATCTGACTACAAATCAGTGTCATTCGATGTAACTATCACACCTGGGCCCCCAGCAGCAACTAGACTAAAAAACTTCTCCAGAGCAGATTGTAACCTCTTACAGGATGGTATAAATATCTTTAGTGTACCTCACCCTCAGATTGAACTGGCAAATATGACAAGTTCTACACCAATGATTTATACAAACACCTGTATAACTGGCCATACCTGATATAACCAAAACAGGCTCTTCAAGGAATAGCAAACCTGCCTGGTGGACAACTGCCATTAACTCATTACAGCTGAGTGCACCTCCAGGTGTTTCTATAGTTGCATCCTACTGTGCCTCTAGGCGTCAAATATCGCTTGCTCAAATTTGCATTAATAATTCCAAAATCTTGCTACACACAATGTATCATAATGTTTTATCTTGAACCATACATGATAGCAAACACAACTGTATTGATATTTGACCACTGTCAATAAGTATTTTTTAGAACTGTAAGGTAATAACTTTAGTATTTTAAAGGCTCAAGCCACACCTACTGGGAGTTAAAGGTACACACTTAAAAGAGCTGCACTGGAGGGAAGGATTTAACAGGCTTTATAATAAGAGGAAGAAAGAGTAAGGGGGAGTGGGCCCTAAACTGGAAATACTCCCTTGTCAGCTTAAACAAGCAAATAAGACTTCGTGTGAAGTCCTCCAAAGCAAACTAATAATCCAAATTAGCTTCCTCAAATAAGGACAATGATAAGGCTTTCTTTAGTTACATCTGTAACCTAAAAGAAAAGGCCCAGATTTGCTCTGAACTGGTAGTTAATGATACCACATGTACTGAGCCTGTGGACATAGCTAACCTGTTAACCAACAGGTTCTGTGAAAACTTCACTTCCCTGTCACCGCCACACTTACCCCATGACATCCCTACCATCTATCCCTACCTTGTATCTCTAAAGAGCAGGTTGTAAACACCCTCTCTAAGGCCAGAAACACAGCAGCTATGGGACCTGATAACATCCCAGGCTGCATCCTACATGGGCTCCAACAAGAACTAGCAACATCATTGGGTACTCTTTTCAATCATAGTCTAAGCACCGGCTTCATTCCAGCTGAATGGAAAAAAGCCATCGTTATCCCCTTGCACAAAGGTGATGCTTCTACTGACCCTAGGAACTATAGACCTATTTGCTGACCAGCCTTATCTGCAAGGCCATGGAATGACTCATCATGGACCTTTTCAACATAGATATAGGTAATTTCCAGACATTTGACGCTATTCAGTTTGGATTTGTCAAACAGAGATCATGCCTGTTAAACCTGGTGGACTTCTTTGAGATAATTATTAAGGCCCTGGACAAGGGGAAATCTGTGCATACAGCCTGCCTAGACTTAGACAAGGCTTTTGACACTATTCCCAACTCAGGCATTACTGACAAATTCACCCGGCTAGGTATCACCCCTTATATCTTCTACCTTCTACCTTTAATATCTAATATTTAATATCATGTCCAGTAACAAAACTGCTATCTCTCCCACAGAGCACACCAAACTCCTGGGCTTGAGACTGATAACAATCTAAGATTTGATATTCATATTTTCCAGACCATCAAGAAAGTTCACAAAAAACTAGGTACCCTCTATCGAAATAGACAATTCCTTACCCAAAAAACAAAAGCCACTATATCTCACACTCACCTTATTTCTACCCTCCTGTATGTCTCACCTATTTTCACCAACCTTAGAAAAGGAGACGTAGCTAAGCTTGACTCCTGCTATAACAAAATAACTAGATTTGCCTCTGACTCCCCATTTACATCTCACCACTACTCATCCTTGAAGCTGCTCAACTGGCTGGAACTTCCTCAACTCCTGCACTACAAACAACTCTCTCTGGCCCATAAAATTTTATATCAACCAGGAAAAAACCCTGCATTGCAAAGCCTACTTCACCTCTACACCAATAACAGAACTCTTCACTCCAATAACAAGCTTATTCTCACAGTAACTAAAGTCAAATAATGCAGCAGGTGATGCCCTCTTTTGCAATTATGTATCAAAAATATGGAATGTTCTACCCTATAGCATAACTACTATGACATCCTTCATACAGTTCAAAAAAGCTTTAAAACTGCATCTCACTACTAACTGGCTATGTTCTTGCACTTCACCAGGCTAGACCCTCCACTATGTTAGACCCTACACCACCTTAACTATCTCACACCTCAAGAGGAACAGATATGTCTATATTCTATTACTGTAGAAATACATACAATATAATAAAAGAGATTGTTATGGTTTAGACCCCAATAACCTTTAAGAAGTTGTTGGTTTACACAGGACTCCCTCCAGCAATGACTGAGGTCATTATATATATATATCTCTCTTTAGACTAATGAAACTATTACTATACGATTTCTCTGTTTTCACTAATTGTGACTGCTGTGTATGAATATACTACTATTAATTAAGACTCACTGCATTTTGTATCTAAATATACTTTGTAAACTTTGTAGTTTTTATGTTACATGTTATTCATGTGTGTGGAGCTTTTCTCCCTGGGCCTCCACTGAAAATGGACCTGTGTCCAGTGGATCATCCCGGTTAACAAATGTAAAGTAAAATAAATAAATAAATATCATTAGGTGGGACGCTAACTGGTTCACTGATAGAATCCATACAGTGAAAACAGGGACTCCACCTCCAACAGCAGAGCCGTAACCAGTGGTATTCCACAGGGATCAGTCTTGAGACTTTTACTGTTTGGAATCTATTTCTCCGAAGTACAAGCTAAAACTAAAGGTCTGTGGGTGACAAGGTTTGCTGATGACTGCAAACTGGGAGCGGTCATAGAATCTCCAAATTATGTCAGTATCCTACAAGAGGGTCTTACACAAACAAATGATTGGTGCCAAAGTCATGGCCTTAAACTGAATGCAAAAAAAGTATTATCATCCCTTTTGGTAAGAGCAAGGTTCCTGATAACTACTACATCAAAAGCAACATCCTAAGTATGCACTCAGTGGTGAGTGACCTGGGCACACAGGTTGACAGCAACCTTGCCTTTAATCAATATGCCTCCACAGTGGTAAGAAGGGCATTCTATATTGCTCATCTCATAAGTAAGGGCATTGCCTCCCAAAAATAAGTTATAACCTCCCTGTACTCTTCCCTCATCCAGCCAATGATTGAATACAACATCCCTTTTTGTTGTACCTTTCCAAGCACCTGCAGCAATTGGAGAGACCACAAAGGTTCCTCACAAGGAAAATTCAATGTCTTCAGCATCTGTCCTATGTGGATTGGCTGAAATCACTGTCACTTTATTCTGTTTCATACAGACTACTCAGAGGTCATCTCTGCCTTGCATATAAGGCAATCTCTGACCCTGCTTTACTGGAAATGCTGCATATCTGCAAGTCAAATGCCACACAGGTTACTTGCTCTAGAGATCTTAACCTGGTTTGGTAGGGACAAATTTGTATCCCAGAGGTTACCACACCTTTGGAACAGACTATAACTTCATGTCAGAGCACCTCATTGGCCTTCTTCAAATGCAATCTGGATGACTGGATACGTAAATGTAAATTTACCCCGGGGGTTTCACCTGTATCTCTCTTGGACAGGGGCAATAAGTGCTGATCGTGGAAACAAGGGTAGAACTTTGCTAGGCTTTTAAGGGCCCTAGGGCCATTAGCCTAGTAACTTCTTGTGATCCTATGATCTTAAATGTGAAATTACTCCTCCATATAGGGGTGGTGGCCCCAAATAGACATTTACACTCACAGACTTTACCTATTCTAAAGTTAGATGTCATTATGTTGAAAGCACATGCTAGAGCCTATGCTTCCCTTTTCACCGATACTATTTACCCTTTCTATATCTATTTCCCTGCCAGATGTGATAAACAGCTTGAATGCTCTCAATTAGCTTATGTATAGACTTAAAAATGATGCATTGGCTGTCCTTAAACAAATTCATTAAATTGTGTATTGTTTTATTTAATATAACTTGCAAAGGCATTCGCTTGTCTCAGTAGTCAGCTTCCATTTGTATTCACTAAAATGCCTTATAGCACATTCTTCAGTCATTTCCCAATTAATTGTCTGTCCTATAGACATACCATCTACTGGTACATGTTGTTGGAAAAGAAATAAAAAATAGCTAATAGCTTTACTAATGTAAGGAACAACTCTTTTCAAATACCAAATGTCTATAATTTTTCTTGCTTTCTATTTTCTAGCCTGTTTGCTTAGAGAGAAATAAAATTCCCTTGTCTGCAGCATAAATTGAGAACATTAGTTTATACAATAGTATATGCTCTGTGCACTTCTACATCTCTCCCCTGAAGCACAAGATTACATTATATTTTTCATATCCATACCTAATGTTTGTAAATCATACACCCCAGATAAATTGCAGTCAAGAAGTACTTTCTTATTTTAATATCACTAAGATAAACAGTAGTCAGAGATGAGACTGTCCCCATATCATAATTTAAGCACCTCTGTATACTACACATAGAATATAACATGCGGCTTACTTAAAGGCATTTATTGTATAAATTTTAGTAAGAACAAAAACCTTTTTGTATTCCTTATAGTTAATCTTAAGTTTCTTCATTTTTTTCTTCTAACATTAATGACCACTGCAACACAATTAACAAATGTTCAATCTTTTCCATCACTGCCTGCATGTCCAAATGCATCTTATGGACATTGCAGTTTACAGTTCTTCTGTTTATTTCATACTTTCACATTATTGCGGGTCTTCTTTCTCATCATCTTGACTATCTAACACTGGTCACTGGTTCAAGTCTAAGGTACTCTTGAGTTTTCTAATCAGCTCCTTAGCTTTTTTTTTTTTTTTTATCACTCAGTCATTTTGCCATGAAACCACGGAAAATGTTTCCATGGCAGTTTCACTCTGTGGACTTTGCTGTTTTCAGGAGAACGAGAAGTAGAGTCCTGTCACTTTTCTGGCTCACTCTTTGCTGCTTTTCTTTCTTTCCTCTTTAGTCAGTTCTGGATTCAAAAATGGCTTTTTTGATCCACAAAGAAAAAATATTGTAAAAACAGCTGGATACAGCAACTTGAATCTCACATTTGCCACTCAATATTGCTTGAGTGCAGGGATAAACTTGCTTCTCTTCTGCCCGGTGTACAGCGAGTAATCATTTTTCACAACTGGTCTGGTGTCCCTGATTGTTAATAATATCCCCCTCTGCCAACATTTAGTCAGGAGCAGATCTTTCTGGTGGTATATTTTCTACTATAGGTCTTGGCTTCTTTCTCATGGCTAAATTTAGAGCATACACTTTGTACCCCCTTTCCATTAACAAATCATGCAGTGGAATATCAGTTTAGCTGCTTGATTGTACTTTTATAAAATTAATGTAGTCTATTCCTTATAGTTTCACTTATACAGCAGCAAATTTCAGGTTTTCTAATGCTACTATTTTTAAAACAGTTTTCCTGAGGGTTTATATTCAGATATCCTTTCTTTCATTTCACCCTTTGATTTCTGCAGTTCTATTAGCTCATCTGAAGAGCTACTTAAAGCTTCTTCCATTCTTTCCAAATTTTTGTCATTTGACTTTATATATTCATCTAGTTTCTCACTTTATTTGAAACATGTCTGAATGCATTTGATTTATTTTCCCCTAAATTACTGGAAGCCATCGCCAGTACCAAAGCTGAAACCTGAACTGATTTTTGCTGAACAGATGCACAACTCTTCTCACCACAGTTTTCCCTTCTCCCTTTCTGGTTGAACATCGCTTACATTCTCAAACTGTGTTCTTTGTTGGCATCCAGATAGTATGGTGACTAGTCAGTAATTGAATTTTATATAAGTTGTTAGCTTTTACTGGCTTTTTCAGTTATTTTCTTTTTTTCACACTGGGAGAGCTCTAGTCAACCTGTACAGACATCTAGTAATGCCCCAACAGCTTATTTCCTTAATTCTAGTCACAGGAAGTGTGCTGTGACTGAGTAGAAGTGGAACACCTTCCCTACTTCTGCTCCCACACCAGCATCTTCACAAACTTTGATAGTTGTTTAATATTTAGTGTAAAAGCTGTAACTTTGACATTGTCTTTGTTTGTGAGGACATCTAGTCTTTGCTGTGCAAAGCAAGCTTCCAAACTAACAGTTTATCATTCTTACTTAAAAGGCTGCGCAGGTTAACATTGGCACACTAGGTGGGTTGGGTGTAGCATGCATTGAGAGAGTAATTGTAAAAGACTACTAGATCAGGGTTATTCTTCACACCCCCGTAAGGGCCGAGTCTATATTGTGCACATATATGATGTGGGGGGGGGGGTCTATATCACTTTATAAAAAATTCTAATTACTGAATTGCTATTTGTAGAACCCAAGTAATCAAAAGCTAACTTTGCCGAAGGATCTCTTCAACAAATTTTTCCCTGGGAAAGAAAGTAGTTAGCTGTCATCAGAAATTTGCCATTTTGCTCACTATAGTGTGATCTCGGAGTTGGTATATTTTCTTAGGGGGTGTGTTGGTAAAAGCCCCCCACTTTGCTGGGTTTTAAATGTTGTAGTTTTTGTGCCAGTCAATAGGTGGTCGAATAATTTCTTTACCAATGAAAAAACTGACTGAAGAGATCCTTTGGCGAAGTTGGCTTTCAATTAAGATGGTTCAAAAAATAGCATTTCAGTAAATTGGGTCTTCAATAAAGTGATATAGGCCCGATGTGGGTGTTGGCTGAATTCCATCTTGCAAATAAATAAACCTAGTTGTCGTCAGTGGAATGTCTTGAGAAGGTTATAATCCCTGTACTGGTACATTCCACGGAGGAACAAGATCTGGATAAAGGGTTTGGTTGCTTGTGGTAGAGTAATTGCTTAATGGGGTGGAAGAGGAATGGTATAAGAATTTTTTTGTACTTCCCCACTTTAAGAGATAAAACTCAAAGTATCACAAATGATTAGGGCAGTAATACTTTCTAAGGAGTTTTATGATGTGACCATGAACAATAATGTTGACTATAAAGGGGTGATGAAGAGGCAGGATGAGAATGTGTTGTCAAAGGCTGTGGCTGCATGGCTGTGTGCTCCTGGATAGGATATGTCAATGGGTGGGTCTAGAGGGCCCACCCAATGTGCTTGGTATATGGAATTCAATCTCCCACAATTCCAATAATGCAGGCAGGTGGACTTTCAAAATTTTAAAGTGTGAGAATGAGACAGTGAGACCCTAAATCTTACAATCACAACGAAGGATTTGCTGGAAAGTAGAAAACAAGAATGACTCTCTTAGTAGGGTACAGATGACACTGGAGACCAGGTCTTGGTAATACTGAAAATAGTAGCAAGTGGGGTCAGATTTAAGACAGAGGTGAGGAGATACCAGTAGGGAGAAATAAAAAATAAGTAGAAGCCTAGATGGAATTGTGTGGGCATAGACTTCTTCTGAGTTAAGTAATCAATCTATTTAATGTCAGAATAGTGCTTTATTAGTTGTATGGGTTATAAAATCATTTTAGAATCCAAAGGTATTATTATTATGATGGTTTCTGAAACAGGTCAATTTTTTACTTCATAGGGATTAATATCTAATATTAACAGAACATAAATTGTTGAACTACCAGTTATTATGTTTTCACAACAGAGGTTATGAACTTCTGACTACAGCATTTGATGCAAAAAAATTCCTTAACTTGTGCTATTATATGTTAGGTTCATAGGTTCATAGGTTCATACTAGGCTATCTGCCCTAGGGCATTTATAAGCCTAGCCAGAATGTGTTTGGCTTTCACCACCCATTTTAAATTTATTTTGCTATGCCCTTTTTCGAGGTTAGTATACTGTGCCTCTGTCTAACAGTGACACAGAAGTGATACCCGGGGTAAACCTATGATCTTCCATCCACTCATCAAGATTCCTCTTGAAGAGAGTCAAAGAGGGACTCTGCCTAACCTGGACTGGGATTTTATAACTGAGTGAAGGGAGCCTCTGGGTTATGAATCTGTCCCTCCAGCATGTCCTATTTATTTCAGTGCTGAGGTTCAAGTCTTTCAAGCGTGTAGCTCGATGGGATTTGGATTTTCTGAGGTGCAGCATGTCCATTAATTCAGGGGTGGACATGGCTTTATACGTCAGGCACAGATCGCTGAACATGCGGTATGCCACTGAGTAGAGCTGGAGTTTCTTTAACCGGGCAGCATATGGCATCTGTTTGAGCCCTTTGATCCTCTTGGTGAGGTACTTTTGGGGTCTTTCCAGTTGCTGCAGGTGTCTGGTAAGGTACATCCCAAAAGGGGC
>NC_056747.1:1134091777-1134101520 GCF_019279795.1 Protopterus annectens
TCTCAGTGTCAGTGAAACATCAAGGAGTTCAACATACAGTCAAAGAAGTTATATCACAGATGTGTCAGGGTCAGTTAATGATCCAGGAGTTTAACAAACAGTTAAAGAACTCATATCACAGATTTGTCAGGGTCAGTTAAAGAACTCATATCACAGATGTCTCAGGGTCAGTTAATGATCTGGGAGTTCAACATACAGTTAATGAACTCGTATCACAGATGTGTCAGGGTCAGTTAATGATCCATGAGTGCATCAAACAGTTAAAGAACTCATATCACAGATGTCTCAGGGTCAGTTAATGATCCAGGAGTTCAATATACAGTAAAATAAATCATATCACAGATGTCTCAGAATCAGTTAATGATCCATGAGTTCAGAATACAGTTTAAGAACTCATATCACAGATGTCTCTGCATCAGTTAATGATCCAGGAGTTCAACACACAGTTAAAGAACTCATATCACAGATGTCTCAGGGTCAGTTAATGATCCAGGAGTTTAACATACAGTTAAAGAACTCATATCAGAGATGTCTCAGGGGCAGTTAATGATCCAGGAGTTCAATATACAGTAAAATAAATCATATCACAGATGTCTCAGAATCAGTTAATGATCCACGAGTTCAGAATACAGTTTAAGAACTCATATCACAGATGTCTCTGCATCAGTTAATGATCCAGGAGTTCAACACACAGTTAAAGAACTCATATTACAGATGTGTCAGGGTCAGTTAGTGATCCAGGCGTTCAACAAACAGTTAAAGAACTCATATCACAGATGTGTCAGGGTCAGTTAGTGATCCAGGCGTTCAACAAACAGTTAAAGAACTCATATCACAGATGTCTCAGGGTAAGTTACTTATCTAGGAGTTCAAACTAAAGTTAAAGAGCTCATGTCACAGATGTGTCAGGGTCAGTTAATGATCCAGGACTTCAACATACAGTTAAAGAACTCATATCACAGTTGTCTCAGGGTCAGTTAATGATCCAGGAGTTCAACACACAGTTAAAAACCTCATATCAGATGTCTCACGGTCAGTTAATGATCCAGGAGTTCAACACACAGTTAACAAACTCATATCACTAATTTTGCAGGGTCAGTTAATGTTCCAAGGGTTCAACATACAGTTTAAGAACTCATATCACAGATGTGTCAGGGTCAGTTAATGATCCAGGAGTTCAACATACCATTAAAGAACTCATATCACAGAGGTCTCATGGTCAGTTAATGATACAGGAGTCCAACATACAGTTAAAGAACTCATATCACAGAAGACTCAGGGTCAGTTAATGATCCAGGAGTCCAACATACAGTTAAAGAACTCATATCACAGAAGACACAGGGTCAGTTAATGATCCAGGAGTTCAACATACAGTTAAAGAACTCATATCACAGATGTCTCATGGTCAGTTAATGATCCAAGAGTTAAACATAAGTTAAAGAGCTCATATCACAGATGTGTCAGGGTCAGTTAATTATCAAGGAGTTCAACATTCAGTTAAAGAACTCATATCATAGATGTATCAGTGTCAGTTAATGATCCAGGAGTTCAACACAGAGTTAAAGAACTCATATCACAGACGTCTCGGGGTCAGTTAATGACCTAGAAGTTCAACATACCGTTAAAGAGCTCATATCACGGATGTGTCTGGGTCAGATAATGATCCAGGGGTTCAACATACAGTTAAAGAGCTCATATCGCAGATGTCTCAGGGTCAATTAATGATCCAGGTATGCAACATACAGTTAAAGAACTCATATCACAGATGTCTCACGGTCAGTAAAAGATCCAGGAGTTCAACATACAGTTAAAGAACTTATATTACAGATGTGTCGGGGTCAGTTAATGATCTAGGAATTCAACAAAACGTTAAAGAACTTATATCACAGATTTTTCAGGGTCAGTTAATGAACTCCTATCACAGATGTGTCAGGGTCAGTTAATGGTACAGGAGTTCACCAAACTGTTAAAGAACTCATATCATAGATGTCTCATGGTCAGTTAATGATCCAGGAGTTCAACATACACTTAAACAACTCATATCACAGATGTCTCATGGTCAGTTAATGATCCAAGAGTTCAACATACAGTTAAATAACTTGTATCACAGATGCATCAGGGACATTTAATGATCCAAAAGTTCAACATACAGTTAAAAAACTCATATCACAAATTTGTCAGGGTCAGTTAAAGAACTCATATCAGAGATGTCTGAAGGTCAGCTAATGATCCAGGAGTTCAACATACAGTTAAAGAACTCATATCACAGATGTCTCAGGGTCAATTAATGATCCAAGAGTTCAACATACAGTTAAATAACTCATATCACAGATGTGTTGGGGTCTTTTAATGATCAAGGAGTTCAACATAAAGTTAAAGAACTCATATCACATATATGTCATGGTCAGGTAATAATCTAGGAGTTCAATGTATAGTTAAAGAGCTCATATCACGGATGTGTCTGGGTCAGTTAATGATCCAGGAGTTCAACATGCAGTTAAAGAACTCCTATCAGATGTCTCAGGGTCAGGTAATGATCCAGGAGTGCAACATACAGTTAAAGAACTCATATCACAAATGTCGCACGGTCAGTAAAAGATCCAGGAGTTCAACATACAGTTAAAGTCAGGGTCAGTTAATGATCTAGGAGTTTAACAAAACATTAAAGAACTCATATCACAGATTTTTCAGGGTCAGTTAATGAACTCCTATCACAGATGTGTCAGTGTCAGTTAATGATACAGGAGTTCAACAAACAGTTAAAGAACTCATATCACAGACTTGTCAGGGTCAGTTAAAGAACTCATATCACAGATGTCTCAGGGTCAGTTAATGATCCAAGAGCTCAACATACAGTTTAAGAACTCATATCACAGATGTGTCATGGTCAGTTAATGATCCAGGAGTTCAACATACAGTTAAACAACTCATATCAGAGATGTTTCATGGTCAGTTAATGATCCAGGAGTTCAACATACAGTTAAAGAACTCATATCACAGATGTCCCAGGGTCAATTAATGATCCTCAAGTGCAAGATACAGTTAAAGAACTTATCACTGATGTCTCAGTGTCAGTGAAACATCCAGGAGTTCAACATACAGTTAAAGAACTTATATCACAGATGTGTCAGGGTCAGTTAATGATCCAGGAGTTCAACAAACAGTTAAAGAACTCATATCACAGATTTGTCAGGGTCAGTTAATGAACTCATATCACAGATGTGTCAGGGTCAGTTAATGATCCAGGAGTTCAACAAACAGTTAAAGAACTCATATCACAGATGTGTCAGGGTCAGTTAATGATCCAAGAGTTCAACAAACAGTAAATAACCCATATCACAGATGTCTCAGGGTCAGTTAATGATCCAAGAGTTCAACAAACAGTAAATAACCCATATCACAGATGTCTCAGGATCAGTTAATGATCCATGAGTTCCAAATACAGTTAAAGAACTCATATCACATATATCTCTGGATCATTTAATGATCCAGGAGTTCATCATACAGTTAAAGAACTCATATCACAGATGCCTCAGGGTCAGTTAATGATCCAGGAGTTTAACATACAGTTAAAGAACTCATATCAAAGATGTCTCAGGGTCAGTTAATGATCCAGGAATTCAACATACAGTTAAAGAAATCATATCACAGATGTCTCAGAGTGAGTTAATGATCCACAAGTTCAGCATACAGTTAAAGAACTCATATCACAGATGTCTCAGGGTCAGTTAATGATCCAGGAGTTCAACACACAGTTAAAGAACTCATATTACAGATGTGTCAGGGTCAGTTAATGATCCAGGAGTTCAACATACAGTTAAAGAACTCATATCACAGATGTGTCAGGGTCAGTTAGTGATCCAGGAGTTCAACAAACAGTTAAAGAACTCATATCACAGATGTCTCAGGGTAAGTTAATTATCCAGGAGTTCAACATATAGTTAAAGAACTCATATCACAGATGTGTCAGGGTCAGTTAATGATCCAGGAATTCAACACACAGTTAAAGAACTCATATCACAGTTGTCTCAGGGTCAGTTAATGATCCAGGAGTTCAACACACAGTTAAAGAACTCATATCACAGATGTCTCAGGGTCAGTTAATGATCCAGGAGTTCAACACACAGTTAATGAAGTCATATCACAAATATCTCAGGGTCAGCAAATGATCCAGGGGATTAACATACAGTTTAAGAACTCATATCACAGATGTGTCAGGGTCAGGTAATGATCCAGGAGTTCAACATACCATTAAAGAACTCATATTACAGATGTCTCAGGGGCAGTTTATGACCCAGTAGTTCAACATACAGTTAAAGATCTCATATCACAGATGTCTCAGGGTCAGTTAATGATCCAGGAGTTTAACATACAGTTAAAGAACTCATATAACAGATATGTCAGGTTCAGTTAATGATCCAGGAGTTCAACAGTTAAAGAACTCATATCACAGATGTCTCATGGTCAGTTAATGATCCAAGAGTTCAACATACAGTTAAAGAGCTCATATCACAGATGTGTCAGGGTCAGTTAATGATCCAGGAGTTCAACATACAGTTAAAGAACTCATATCACAGATGTATCAGGGTCAGTTAATGATCCAGGAGTTCAACATACAGTTAAAGAACTCATATCACAGATGTGTGGGTCAGTTAATGATCTAGGAGTTCAACATACAGTTAAAGAACTCATATCACAGATGTGTCTGGGTCAGTTAATGATCCAGGAGTTCAACATACAGTTAAAGAACTCATATCACAGATGTCTCAGGGTCAGTTAATGATCCAGGAGTTCAACATAGAGTTAAAGAACTCATATCACAGATGTCTCAGGGTCAGTTAAAGATCCAGGAGTTCCACATTCAGTTAAACAACTTATATCACAGATGTGTCAGGGTCAGTTAATGATCAAGGAGTTCAACAAACAGTTAAAGAACTCATATCACAGATTTGTCAGGGTCATTTAAAGAACTCATATCACAGATGTGTCAGGGTCAGTTAATGATCCAGGAGTTCACCAAACAGTTAAAGAACTCATATTGGCAGGGTCAGTTAACGAACTCCTATCACAGATGTCTCACGGTCAGTTAATGATCCAGGAGTTCAACACACAGTTAAACAACTCATATCACAGATGTCTCATGGTCAGTTAATGATCCAAGAGTTCAACATACAGTTAAATAACTCGTATCACAGATGCATCAGGGTCATTTCGTGATCCAGGAGTTCAACATACAGTTAAAAACTCATATCACAGAAGTCTTGAGGTGAGTTAGTGATCCAGCAGTTCAACAAACGGTTAAAGAACTCATATCACAGAGCTCAGCATACAGTTAAAGAACTCATATCACAGATGTCTCAGGGTCAATTAATGATCCAAGAGTTCAACATACAGTTAAATAACTCATATCACAGATGAGTTGGGGTCTTTTAATGATCAAGGAGTTAAACATAAAGTTAAAGAACTCATATCACATATATGTCATGGTCAGGTAATAATCTAGGAGTTCAATGTATAGTTAAAGAGCTCATATCACGGATGTGTCAGGGTCAGTTAATGATCCAGGAGTTCAGCATGCAGTTAAATAACTCCTATCAGATGTCTCAGGGTCAGTTAATGATCCAGGAGTTCAACATACAGTTAAATAACTCATATCACAAATGTCGCACAGTCAGTAAAAGATCCAGGTGTTCAACATACAGTTAAATAACTCATATCACAGATGTCTCAGGGTCAGTTAATGATCCAGGAGTTCAACATACAGTTAAAGAACTCATATCACAGATTTCAGGTTCAGTTAATGATCCAGGAGTTCAACATACAGTTAAAGAACTCATATCACAGATGTCTCAGGGTCAGTTAATGATCCAGGAGTTCAACATACAGTTAAAGAACTCATATCACAGATGTGTCAGGGTCAGTTAATGATCCAGGAGTTCAACATACAGTTAAAGAACTCATATCACAGATGTTTCATGGTCAGTTAATGATCCAGGAGTTCAACATACAGTTAAAGAACTCATATCACAGATGTCTCAGGGTCAGTTAATGATCCAGGAGTTCAACATACAGTTAAAGAACTCATATCACAGATGTCTCAGGGTCAGTTAATGATCCAGGAGTTCAACATAAAGTTAAAGAACTCATATCACAGATGTCCCAATTATGATCAGGAGTTCAAAAGTTAAAGAATTCATATCAGAGATGTCTCAGGGTCAGTTTATGATCCAGGAGTTCAACATACAGTTAAAGAACTCATATCACAGATGTCTCAGGGTCAGTTAATGATCCAGCAGTTCAACATACAGTTAAAGAACTCCTATCACAGATGTCTCAGGGTCAGTTAATGATTCACGAGTTCAACATGCAGTTAAAGAACTCATATCACAGATGTCTCAGGGTCAGTTAATGATCCAGGAGTTCAACATACAGTTAAAGAACTCATATCACAGATGTCTCATGGTCAGTTAATGATCCAGGAGTTCAACATACATTTAAAGAACTCATATCACAGATGTCACAGGGACAGTTAATGATCTAGGGGTTCAACATACAGTTAAAGAACTCATATCACATATATCTCTGGGTCATTTAATGATCCAGGAGTTCAACATACAGTTAAAGAACTCATATCACAGATGTCTCAGGGTCAGTTAATGATCCAGGAGTTCAACATACAGTTAAAGAACTCATATCACAGATGTCTCAGGGTCAGTTAATGATCCAGGAGTTCAACATACAGTTAAAGAACTCATATCACAGATGTCTCAGGGTCAGTTAATGATCCAGGAGTTCAACATACAGTTAAAGAACTCATATCACAGATGTGTCAGGGTCAGTTAATGATCCAGGAGTTCAACATACAGTTAAAGAACTCATATCACAGATGTGTCAGGGTCAGTTAATGATCCAGGAGTTCAACATACAGTTAAAGAACTCATATCACAGATGTCTCAGGGTCAGTTAATGATCCAGGAGTTCAACATACAGTTAAAGAACTCATATCACAGATGTGTCAGGGTCAGTTAATGATCCAGGAGTTCAACATACAGTTAAAGAACTCATATCACAGATGTCTCAGGGTCAGTTAATGATCCAGGAGTTCAACATACAGTTAAAGAACTCATATCACAGATGTCTCAGGGTCAGTTAATGATCCAGGAGTTCAACATACAGTTAAAGAACTCATATCACAGATGTCTCTGGGTGAGTTAATGATCCAGGATTTCAAAATACAGTAAAATAACTCATATCACAGATGTCTCTGGGTCAGTTAATGATCCAGGAGTTCAACATACAGTTAAAGAACTCATATCACAGATGTCTCAGGGTCAGTTAATGATCCAGGAGTTCAACATACAGTTAAAGAACTCATATCACAGATGTCTCAGGGTCAGTTAATGATCCAGGAGTTCAACATACAGTTAAAGAACTCATATCACAGATGTCTCAGGGTCAGTTAATGATCCAGGAGTTCAACATACAGTTAAAGAACTCATATCACAGATGTGTCAGGGTCAGTTAATGATCCAGGAGTTCAACATACAGTTAAAGAACTCATATCACAGATGTCTCAGGGTCAGTTAATGATCCAGGAGTTCAACATACAGTTAAAGAACTCATATCACAGATTTGTCAGGGTCAGTTAAAGAACTCATATCACAGATGTCTCAGGGTCAGTTAATGATCCAGGAGTTCAACATACAGTTAAAGAACTCATATCACAGATGTCTCAGGGTCAGTTAATGATCCAGGAGTTCAACATACAGTTAAAGAACTCATATCACAGATGTCTCAGGGTCAGTTAATGATCCAGGAGTTCAACATACAGTTAAAGAACTCATATCACAGATGTCTCAGGGTCAGTTAATGATCCAGGAGTTCAACATACAGTTAAAGAACTCATATCACAGATGTGTCAGGGTCAGTTAATGATCCAGGAGTTCAACATACAGTTAAAGAACTCATATCACAGATGTCTCAGGGTCAGTTAATGATCCAGGAGTTCAACATACAGTTAAAGAACTCATATCACAGATGTGTCAGGGTCAGTTAATGATCCAGGAGTTCAACATACAGTTAAAGAACTCATATCACAGATGTGTCAGGGTCAGTTAATGATCCAGGAGTTCAACATACAGTTAAAGAACTCATATCACAGATGTCTCAGGGTCAGTTAATGATCCAGGAGTTCAACATACAGTTAAAGAACTCATATCACAGATGTCTCAGGGTCAGTTAATGATCCAGGAGTTCAACATACAGTTAAAGAACTCATATCACAGATGTCTCAGGGTCAGTTAATGATCCAGGAGTTCAACATACAGTTAAAGAACTCATATCACAGATGTCTCAGGGTCAGTTAATGATCCAGAAGTTCAACATACAGTTAAAGAACTCATATCACAGATGTCTCAGGGTCAGTTAATGATCCAGGAGTTCAACATACAGTTAAAGAACTCATATCACAGATGTCTCAGGGTCAGTTAATGATCCAGGAGTTCAACATACAGTTAAAGAACTCATATCACAGATGTGTCAGGGTCAGTTAATGATCCAGGAGTTCAACATACAGTTAAAGAACTCATATCACAGATGTCTCAGGGTCAGTTAATGATCCAGGAGTTCAACATACAGTTAAAGAACTCATATCACAGATGTGTCAGGGTCAGTTAATGATCCAGGAGTTCAACAAACAGTTAAAGAACTCATATCACAGATGTGTCAGGGTCAGTTAATGAACTCATATCACAGATGTGTCAGGGTCAGTTAATGATCCAGGAGTTCAACATACAGTTAAAGAACTCATATCACAGTTAAAGAACTCATATCACAGATGTCTCAGGGTCAGTTAATGATCCAGGAGTTCAACATACAGTTAAAGAACTCATATCACAGATGTCTCAGGGTCAGTTAATGATCCAGGAGTTCAACATACAGTTAAAGAACTCATATCACAGATGTCTCAGGGTCAGTTAATGATCCAGGAGTTCAACATACAGTTAAAGAACTCATATCACAGATGTCTCAGGGTCAGTTAATGATCCAGGAGTTCAACATACAGTTAAAGAACTCATATCACAGATGTGTCAGGGTCAGTTAATGATCCAGGAGTTCAACATACAGTTAAAGAACTCATATCACAGATGTCTCAGGGTCAGTTAATGATCCAGGAGTTCAACATACAGTTAAAGAACTCATATCACAGATGTGTCAGGGTCAGTTAATGATCCAGGAGTTCAACATACAGTTAAAGAACTCATATCACAGATGTCTCAGGGTCAGTTAATGATCCAGGAGTTCAACATACAGTTAAAGAACTCATATCACAGATGTCTCAGGGTCAGTTAATGATCCAGGAGTTCAACATACAGTTAAAGAACTCATATCACAGATGTCTCGAGGTCAGTTAATGATCCAGGAGTTCAACAAACAGTTAAAGAACTCATATCACAGATGTCAGGGTCAGTTAATGATCCAGGAGTTCAACATACAGTTAAAGAACTCATATCACAGATGTCTCAGGGTCAGTTAATGATCCAGGAGTTCAACATACAGTTAAAGAACTCATATCACAGATGTCTCAGGGTCAGTTAATGATCCAGGAGTTCAACATACAGTTAAAGAACTCATATCACAGATGTGTCAGGGTTAGTTAATGATCCATGAGTTCAACATACAGTTAAAGAACTCATATCACATATGTCTCAGGGTCAGTTAATGATCCAGGAGTTCAACATACA
>NC_056747.1:1134102020-1134124702 GCF_019279795.1 Protopterus annectens
CAGAAACCTGGTTCAAGGCTCCCGAGGGCACCCCAGCACTACCAGGTTATACCTCATACCATGCTTTTGGCCCCAAAACTTGGACCAAACCACAAAAGGAGGGGGAGTATCAATATTCGTCAAAGATACCCACACCTCCAGGTTGGTGGCAGAGCACGAAGCATCAGAGACTATCCATGTGCAACTAACAGTGGGTAAAACTGCCTTCCAGTTTATAGCCTGCTACAGACCACCCTCCCAAACCCAGGAACCCCACTCGGCCTTCCTGAGAACACTGGAAAATATGAAGGTCTCTCCAAACACCATTATATTGGGCGACTTCAACTACCCAACATAGACTGGGAGCATTACACTAGCTCCAACACCCTAGCCCAAAGGTTCCTAGAATTTATAAACTCAAATGCTATGGAACAACTTGTTACCACTCCCACAAGAGGGGAAAACATACTGGACCTGATCATCACCAACATGGGGACTCTATGCTCCAGACCAGAAGTGTATCCCTCACTGGTAAGATCAGACCATAAACTAATCTCACTGGATATTCACATCCCGACTCCACCCCCTGCCCTGAAAACCACAGTGAAAAACTTCTCTAAAGCAAATTTCACACTCCTCAAAACTGAAGTGGAATCCTTCAAAGCCCACGGGCCTGTGGAAAATACGGCCCAGACCGCAGAATCCTTTATAAACGCATTATATGAACACCTTCAGGAATGCATGGATCATGCAATCCCAAATAAAACCAAGACCCAATTCTCCAAAGGCAGACGTCCTGTCTGGTGGACCCCAGCCATAAACAAACTATACAATAGAAGGAGGAAGCTACTACATGATAGAGCAAAATCCCAAAAAGGGAAAGCATCTCTGATCAGTATTAGCAAAAAACTACGGGCACTCAAAAATCGTCTAAGGCCAGCTTCGAGAGAAACATTGCACAGGACACTAAGGATAATCACAAGGCTTTCTTTAGTTATGTTAGGAACCTGGGTGGGAATTCCCAGATATGCTCAGAATTAGTCCAAAATGACAAAAAAATACACCGAACCCACAGACATTGCCAACATCCTAGCTGACAGGTTCAGCGCAAACTCCCCCCCCCCACCAAAAGGGAAAATATCTATCCCAGCAGAGTGCTGCCCCCCTGACATCTCAGATGCTCAGGTAAGAGCTGCCCTCTCCAAAGCAAAAAACACAGCATCAATGGGACCAGACGGTGTCCCGGGCTGTGTCCTATATGAACTCCAAGAAGAGCTAAACCCAAATATAAAACTACTGTTCAATCTCAACCTTACTACAGGATATGTACCCAAAGAGTGGCGTACAGCAACAGTGGTCCCTCTCCACAAAGGTGGCGCCTCAACGGATCCTGGAAACTATTGCCCCATAAGCCTGACTAGCTTGGTCTGCAAAGCTATGGAAAGGATCATCATGGACCTCATAAATAAAGATATTGGGGACCTACAGACACTGGATCCTACTGTGTTTGGCTTTGTTAAGGGCAGATCCTGCCTCTTAAACCTGGTTGATTTCTTTGAAATAGTCACCAAGGCCATTGACGAGGGGAAGGTGGTCCACACAGCCTACCTGGACCTCGCAAAAGCCTTCGATACAATACCCCACTCGGGCATTATAGATAAGCTCACCAGCTTAAATATAAACCCCTATGTCACTAGATGGGTTGCAAACTGGCTCAAGGACAGAACCCACATGGTTAGAATTGCTGGAGCCATGTCAGACTCCAAACCAGTTACAAGTGGCATCCCACAAGGCTCAGTCCAGGGGCCTCTCTTGTTCGGTATATATTTCTCAGAGGTACAAGCCAACACGGAAGGACTGTGGCTGACTAAGTTCGCAGATGACTGCAAACTGGGTGCCATAATCGACTCTCCAGCCGACGCAAGCATCCTCCAAAAGGGCCTCATAGAAACAGACAACCGGTGCCAGAGCCATGGCCTCAAGCTAAACGCCAAAAAGTGTATAGTCATCCCCTTTGGCAAAAACAAAGTGCCCACAAATTACCACATAGGTGGTAATCCATTAAGTACAGAAGAAGTAATTAGGGACTTGGGGACCCAAGTTGATAGCAATCTCTCATTTGACAACCATGTGGCCAACGTGGTTAGAAAAACATTTTATATAGCCCTCCTAATCATGAAGGGATTCACATCTAGATCAGGGGAGGTCATCGTGCCTCTTTACTCATCCATCATCAGGCCCATAATTGAGTGCAATGCCCCTTTTGGGATGTACCTTGCCAGACACCTGCAGCAACTGGAAAGACCCCAAAAGTACCTCACCAAGAGGATCAAAGGGCTCAAACAGATGCCATATGCTGCCCGGTTAAAGAAACTCCAGCTCTACTCAGTGGCATACCGCCTGCTCAGAGGCGATCTGTGCCTGACGTATAAAGCCATGTCCAACCCGGAATTAATGGACATGCTGCACCTCAGAAAATCCAAATCCCATCGAGCTGCGCGCTCGAGAGACTTGAACCTCAGCACTGAAATAAATAGGACATGCTGAGGGGACAGATTCATAACTCAGAGGCTACCTTCACTCTGGAATAAAATCCCAGTCCAGGTTAGGCAGAGTCCCTCATTGACTCTCTTCAAGAGGAATCTTGATGAGTGGATGGGAGATCGTAGGTTTACCCCGGGTATCACTTCTGTGTCACTGTTAGACAGAGGCACAGTATACTAACATCGAAAAAGGGCATAGCAAAATTAATTAAAAATGGGTGGCGAAAGCCAAACACACTCTGGCTAGGCTTAGAAATGCCCTAGGGCAGATAGCCTAGTATGAACCTATGAACCTATGATGTCAGTGTATCGGTAGACTTTGATGATGATGGTAGCCAAACAGAGGTACAGTTGGGGGAGGATGCAGATGTTGAATCTGACACTGAGGTTGACATTCAGCTATCCTCTGTATTTTTATCAGACACAGCTAGTAGGCTGATGCATATCTATTTCAGTGATTTCTCAGATATAGGACAGGTGGCCACACTTGATCAGGGTAAGTTGGTTACTGCAGCTTCAGTGCCAGTTGACTCTGTGTGTGGGTAAGGTGCCATGCAGGAGAGTTGTTAGGGGTGCTCATAGGAGGCCTGCTGTTCACCCTCCACCTGATCCAGGTGTGTCTTTACGTGACATTTGATGTATGTTTAGGGACACCATGGAGGCACAACCACATTCCAATAGGGCCTCTGAGGAAATGCTTAGGGTTGTAGATGTGGTACAGGCTGACATGTGTGACTGCCTCCACTGTGTTGCCAATTCAATGGATCAGATGAATGACACAATGTAACAGGCAGTGTGTGTGATAGAACATCTGCTGGGAGGGGGACAGCATCCACATGGACATAGGTCACCATCATCATCTGATGTTAGCCAATATGGCCATGCCCGATCATGCTCCTGTAGTGGCACTAAGTCCACTGCTTCATCAGTGATTGAGGTGTCCACATGCAGACACGGTAGGCCATGGGGGTCATGATCCTGGGTGTACTCATCAGGAGAACTCATCTAGCAGACATCAGTCACATTCTGGTAACAGTAGTATATTTGACCATGGGCATGGATGTGCCAGTGCAACTCCTGGCAGAGACAGTGCTCAAGGTCAGGGATTATGAAAATGATTTGTTATCTCTACCATGCACAATTCACACCTGTGAGACATACTAGGATGTACAGCTAACACAGATCTTGGCTGTGTTCTTGCAGATACCCACAGACATGTTTCACCTTGGCTGCCCATACAGACACAGACAAATAACAGTTACATGGGTCACGCATGAGGCATACAACTCATTCTGTCTCAGTGGCCATTTGATACTTTATCAAAATTTCTGAGTGTCTGTCTTTCTTATTCACATGCATTCATTACCTTTTGTGTCATCCTTGGCCTTTTGACCCCCCCCCACACACACACACACACACACACGCAACACTCTGTGCAAATGATAACCGTCCCATTTCCTTGATTTTCTATCTTTTGGATTCGGGGACACATAAGTCTTTTGTCTGATGCCCAAGGTGCATAGCTGACTTAGTGCTTATTATACATGTGTTTGTAATGCTCTTTTGGAAATTGTACTGCTTTCTTACAGGTTTTTGTAATGACTGAATCTTTGATTCATGAGGCCTATTAGTTGATAGAGGACACATATTTACATAAGTCAGTGCTGTCACATATTGATATCATTGCTGTAAAAATCACCCATCTTCTACTTTGTTACATTAGCAAGTAACAGTATGCAAGAATATGCCATTCATTTGTATTCTTAGCTATACATTTTCTTATTCCAGGTTCAACACTTAACCTGGAAGTCCTGCAGTTACAATAGTTTTAATTTGGGGCTGACTCTGTTAGATGCTAGCAGTGCACATCCATTACATGGGTAGGTAAAGGCTGTGAGCATTGCCTGGCATCAATGTTACTGTATGTATGTGCATAGGATGTAGTTTTTACCCCTTTATGTGGTGAAAATGTGTGCTCTCCATTGCCTCCTGACCAGGATGAGGGCTTATTTTGCATGCCTATGTCTGCCTACTCCCACAGCAGCTGGTGGTTCGCCCTCTGACTCTTCACCTCCATGTGGCTGTGGTGACCTTGCCAGTGGTGGTGGAATGTGTGCCCCTTCCCCTTAGTGTTCCTGCTGAAACTGTTTTTTCAGAATAATATTGTGAAGGATGGCACAGACAGTGAAAATTTCAGCACACATAAGGGTATTGTATCTAGGCACCAGACCGTGACTTCAGAAGCCTGAACACATGCTCTATGACATTTCTTGTTTGAGCATGTGCCAAATTATAGCCTTCTTCAGTTGGTATGTGTGCATTTCTCATGGGCATCATCAGCCATGGTTCAAGTGCAGAACTTGCATTGCCAAGTAAATGACACTGTGGGATATCCCCCCTAGAAAATATCTGATAGAGTTGAGAGTTGTTCCAGTTATGCAAATTGTGATAACTGCCTGGAGGTTGATGTGGTTTGAACTTGTATTTACTGTTTGAAACATTATTGTTGCAACTGTCTGATGAAGTCTCACTAAGGGGTGAGACAAAAAGAGCTTTATGGTTACTGTTTTTTATTGTTTTTATCATTTGAAGCAAAGTCTGAAGAATAAACTTTGGAAACTACTACTGTGTGCGTGCCTCAAGCCCTCTTGCCTGCATTTCTGTAACTGCCTGGGTTGCCAGCACACACATTTAGAATAATTTCTTTAGCATAATATATGGCCTGGCAGATAATGGAGTGGAAGCCCTTTCTATTTAAGTACATTCTTTCTTGTTCCCCGGGTGGTGCTTTGATTTTAATGTGCATGCAGTCTATGGTACCCAGCACTTCAGAGTAGTGTGCTACAAGGTAGAATTCCTGCATAATTGTGGCTCTGTCCTCAGGTGTACAGGGAAAATATATGTAGTCACTGGCATGTTATAGCATAGCATTCAGGAACTGATGGAAGATCCTGGATACTGATGTCATGTCACCCTCAGCATATCCCCTGTTCATCTCAGGAAGGTTCCTTAAGCTAATATTCTAAGTGCTACACATAACTTAGTCTCCACCGGTATTGGTTCTCCTCGGTTTGCCCTTGCTCTCAGTTGAGGATGATAGAGGTTGCAGAATTCCTGTAGTGTGTCTCCATCCACCCTGTAGTACTCTACAATTTCCACCTCATGCAGACCATGAAAAGTTAAACAGGGTCTAAACACCCTTCTCCTCCCACCAGGAGATGCCAGGCATGATGCGTGAGGTTGTGGAAAGCACAGCTGGTGCACACCTAAGCTAGATGGAGAAGATGCTCACCAGAATGCTAGGAAAAAGAAAACATTAAGCACTCCCAACAACAAGCTGATGAGGAAGGCAATGATGACAGTTTTGAGGGTAAGGACTAGATTCTCTCTGTCCCCATGTTTGATGGGCATGGGCATTCAATATTCCCTCCCTATCCCCAATCATGTTGTCTTCCAACCTGCTGTGTCCCTCACCTTCCCTGTCTCTTGTTTGTCCTGTTTGTCTGTAGCTGCTTCCTCACCTACCCTACTTACCTGACCCTGACATACCTATGCCCCTTACCCAACATTCCACTCTTACAGAAGTAAAAACACAAAAATGGGCACCTGTCTCAAAAAAAATATCATCCCATACATAGCTCTTCATCTCACAAAGCTATCTTCATGACACACTTAATTCAGTCCAGTTGGCTATACAACATTATTGTGTTGTTGTCACCCATCTTTGTTGAGATGACAGTCCAAATTCATCCAATATACTATCCATGGTCATTTTACACTGCTAAAGATGTGGATAGCTATAGTTCTAACCTATCTCCCTCCTGCACATTCCTGTATTATTTTCTCTTTGTTCTTACTCCTGCTTGCTCCCAGTTTCACCACCTATTAACCTCATTTTCACACCTTTAATCTGGTCAAAAAATGGAATCACCCTCTACACACATAAATAAGAAATCCCCAATGAAGCCCTTCACTTTTTGTCCTCTGTGTTTGTGTGGCATTTGGCATCATGCACCAATGTCAAGCAACGGTGAATGGCTATTCACGTCCTATGGCATGCTGCAATTGCCGCTACACACTGCTGTTTAAATCTGCTACAATACAGAAACATATAGTTAAAGTAGAATAAAGGCACTCATTAAAAATGTAATTTAAAAACATTTATATATACTTATGACTGTGTAAATATGCAGCTCCATATGTGTACTGTTGATATAAATCACTTGAGTACTGTTTGTTTTTATACAGTAGTTCACTGTAGTCATTCCTTCTCACATATCCAATAATTATCCCATGTAATTATTCATTACATCTTGAATAGATATGTAAAAACAATTACATAGAGCTGGATTTGATCCCTGTATAATCTGTGCTAAAAATAACAATGCACTGCAGTTACACCTGCTGCCACAAAGTAAGATGAGTAACGTGTTTTCTTCCACTCAAGTACTATCCAAAATGATGACTGCTGTGCCTTTCCACTTAGTGTGTTTGCATGGAGGAAAGCAAACCAATAGAACTGTCATATGTTTCTTAATGAAGCAGAAACCTGCTTTTACTCATCACTTAACTAAGCGCAAATGGGGAAAGCAGTATAAATAATTTTTTAAGGTTATACAATTTATGACACAAAATTTTGATATGAACTAGTTATGAATGCCATAATATCTATTAGATGTCTCTATTATAGCCCGTATGGATAAGTATTTCTCATGTTCAAGTAGGAATCTTTGAATGTGTACCTCACGTTCAAACACTTTGCCATCGATCACGCAAACCAGCTGCTCAGAAGTGCACCATGCAAAGTGTTTATTAGCATGTATTAATTATGTTTACTGCCCAGTTAGTTGTCCCATTAAAATCCATGTAAAACACAATGAAAGGGAAGGAACTTTTTAATCGCCAAACACATATTTATACTCAGTCATGTGTTACCTGCACCCATGCACTTGAAACTTGGTATATCACTAACAGTTCCCAAATGTCAACTACACTACAGAAATAAACAGCAAAACTACATTGTTATATATCACGTATGCCTTTATAATGACCATAGACATTCAGATTGTCTTATATATTTATTAATGTGGGCAGAAATTCTTCACAAATATGGGCACGCAAATATGATCACAAAAAATGTGTGTGTCTGTATGTGACACTTTAAGTGGGTAACGTACACAACATACTGGGAAACAGCTGTATATCTCTAATTTCTGCTACATGCATTCTTGACAGCTGTTTTCATCTAGTTTGACAAGCTGTCTCTTAAAGTATACCTGCTCATTGGAGACACAACAGGAAATAGCACATACATGCTTTGCACACCACTCTCATAACAGAATATGTTAACCACATCATATAATGATGATGGCATCATCTATAAAGACCACTATGACAAGGCGAATACATACTTCGAGGGTGCTGCAGTCATTGCATACTGTGTTTTACAGATGGGAACAAAATACTTACATGTGTGTTACATTAGCACAGCAGCCACATTTTGTGTATGCCTTTATGTATGTGTAAGTGTGTACATAGTCAGAGGAACATCAGTCTGTATCCTATCATCAATCCAGTCCCATGCAGAACTAATATCTTAACAGTCATACATGGCTACCCAGACGCTTCATGAAGGTCTCAAAATATCTTCTTGCAAACATCCAATGAGGATGTCATCTACTACACATTGTCCAGCAGTGATATAAAAGTCAGACCTGTGCCATGGTGCCTGCATTAAGTGATGAGTTCTCTAGCTGGTGTACCTATTTAGGTAATGTTTCTAATCTCACTGCAGTCAACATGTGTGTGTGTGTGTGTGTGTGTGTGTGTGTGTGTGTGTGTGTGTGTGTGTGTGTGTGTGTGTGTGTGTGTGTGTGTGTGTGTGTGTGTGTGTGTGTGTGTGCGTGTGTGTGTGTTTAGTCAGAGAAGGGTAACTGTATATCCTACTGTCAGCAATACAGCCCCTTGGAGTACAAATATTTTGTCAGATGTACATGGCTACCCATCCATTTCATACAGGTCTCCCAACATTGTTGTTCAAACATGCAGTGATGATGCCATCCACAAGAAATTGTCCAGCAGCATTGCAAAAGTCAGACTTCTGTCATGGCACTTGTGTTAAGTACTGAGTTTTCTAGCTGGTGTACTTAGATAGGTAGAAGTTCTAATCTCACTGCAGTCAACTGGTTTGTGTGTGTGGTCAGAAAAGCATAAGTGTATATCCTGCTGTCAGCAAATACAGCCCCATGAAGTACAAATATTTTGACAGTCGTACATGCCTACACATCCATGTCATTCAGACCTCCAGACTTTTTCTCTCAAACATCCAATGATGATGTTGTCCACTATAAATTGTCCAGCAGCATTATAAAAGTTAGACTTGTGCCATGGTGCTTGCATTAATTAATGGGCTCTCAAGCTTGTGTAGCTAGTTAGGTAGGAGTTCTAATCTCAATGGAGTCAACTGGTTTGTGTGCGTATGTGTGTATGTCTATATGTGTGTGTGCGTGTCTGTGTTTGTGTACATGTGTGTGTGTGTGTGTGTGTGTGTGTGTGTGTGTGTGTGTGTGTGTGTGTGTGTGTGTGTGTGTGTGTGTGTACTCAGAAGAGCATAAGTGTGCTGTCAGCAATTCAGTCCCATGGTGAACAAATAATGTTGACAGTTGTATATGGCTAGCCAGCAATGTCATACAGGCCTCCCAAAATCTTCACTCAAACATCCGATGAGGATGTCACTCACTATAAATTGTCCAGCAGCATTGTAAAAGTCAGACTTGTGGTATGGTGCTTGCATTAAGTACTGTGCTCTGTAAATAGATAGGGGTTTTCCTCTCACTGTGGTCAAATGGTGTGCATATTTTTGTTCACTTAGTTGATATTCAAGAGACCATTTTAGACCAGCATGTGAGACACTCTTACTACCTTCTTCTTCTCAACAGACACTACTGATTTCTTCAGCTATAAAGTGTTTTCTGAGACTATAAAAGCCAAGCTAGTGATGTAGCTCTTGCATTAGGTACTGTGCTCTGTAGATAGTCAGGTAGGGGTTCTACATCCACCATGGTCAACTGGTTTGTGTGAGCAGTCAACAATCAGTATAGTAACAATTTTAGAATGACATGTGAGACCATAGCTATGTCAGACACTCCTCAGAACATCTTCTAACATACACTAATGATGTCATTCTGTATGACATGCACTCTGACAGTATTTAAGACAAACCTGTCCTGTGGCAGAAACATTAAGTAATATGTTCTCAAGCTACTTTACCTAGCTTTGAACCAACCCCCAAATTCTTCCTTACCACTCTGTTCTTAACTATATCTTACCTCACCTTTCTATTCGCTGTCAAAATCTCCCTCTCATCACTCTCAATAACCACTCTAAACTCTTTCCCTATACCCCTTCCACCCTCTTTTATCCGCTATCCACTGTTTCCATGGTATAATAACTGCAAATTTCCATTCCATTATTCTCCTAAACACAAAAATGTAACTATGATTCTCCCTGTGTATTCTGTGCTTTACTATATGTCCTGGAATGTATGTGCTTGCATCATTTTACTATGCAAATGATGTAGATACTATGTTGTATCACACTATATAAAATTGTAGCTGTTAACTCTCATGTGGAGCCTTTCTCCCCAGGCCCCCAATGAAAATGGACTTCTTGTCCATTCGGACCTTCGCGGTAAACAAAGGTCAAATAAAAAATAAAAATAATAAAAATGTATATAGGTTCTAATCTGACAGCAGGCAACTTGAGTGTGTATACACCCAAATATTACTTTTGAGACAATTTTACGCAGAGATGTGACTCAACACCTATATCAAGCACTTTTCTCAACATCTTCTTCTCAGCATACTATGATGCTACCATACTCCATAAAGTGTAACATGAGAGTGTTAAAGTCAGACATAATGTGGGTTGTACTAGTGTTAAATTGCATGGCATTCATCTTCTATACCTACACAGTTGCACTGTTCAAATCTGGCACAGTCTACTGCTGTGTGTGGTACATTATGGTCATTGTGTGATCTTTGGAACTGCTCATTTCATCACCACTTAGGAGAAACTTTAACTTGGCCAAATGCATCCACCGTCCTCTTTTTCCTCTGACCACATGACATCCTTCATGCAGAGGAATGTAGGATATTCTCATGTCAAATATGCATATGCACATCATGAATCTGAGTCCTTCCATGAGCCTCTGCAAGCCATCTCCACACCACTACATGTGTGATTGTTAATTGTGTCATGGTGTGATGCACATGTCCAATATGGACAGTGGCAGTATGTAATGCAATCCAACAAATGCACGCTGATGCACAATAGTCTTACTATCTTCTATTATATAGATATAGCGTGTTTGTTTTAAATAGTATAATAATGGCTAGGACTTTATGTAATATTAGCCATTGGCTTAATAATGTTCTATGACCCTATGAATATTTAACATGTCGGTTTTGCTGTCATTGACATGAACTGTGTTGAGGTGTGGATATACAACATGGCTACAAGAGGGTATTGCAATCTGTGATGTGAGCTAATGTAATGATGGACACTGCTGCCATTTCATTACATGTTCCTTCTATAACAGCTGTAGTGATATGCCCCCTGAGAACTGTTGACTTGGCATGATGCACTTTTATGAATATTGGCTTATTAGGATATGTTTTGTTTTAGTGGAGAAGATCAACATTCTGCACAGTTCCCATTCAACCATCACAGTGACATTTGCAGTATGGTACAGATGTGCATATGTCTACCTACCATCATTAAATGCTCTGTGATGTACATCAATATAAATTCATACTGATTACATGGGCACATAAGTCTTGTTTCAACCACATGTTGTACTGCTGTGATATACACAAAATATCATATGTTTTGATTCAATTGTAACCTTGTGGAATTCATTATATGTGCAGTTGTGTTGCTATTCACAAGGATTATTGAGGTGGTCAGCAGCACCAATGTGCGACTATTAGCATTTTTGTCAGGAAATGTTTTGAGTAAGCCACAAGCAACTGATTTGTAATGTGTCCTTATATGGCATCAGGACACTCAAACACAGCTTTCCCGTGAAACACATATAGGCATTTGTTGTGGAATGGATGCAATTACATGACACTGGTACAGTTGTATGATTTGATTATGTGAACAGTACCAATGTGTGGAAATGTGATGCATGAACAAGGGTGTATTTGGAGGTGCTGTCACAAATAACTTATTTAAATGTGTGAAATTTCAGTGGGAATACACAACTAAGCACAGAGCTGTTTGTGGATGCCACCAGCCATACTCAACAGAAGAAAATAGACAATCTGCTAACTGACAGTTTGTCTCACAGTTCACCCCCCCTGTCACCACTAGCCATCAGCCAAAGTATACATGCAAACATTATATAGTTTTCCTTCTCAGGAGGGCAGCTTATCTATGTGGTCTGTACTGCTAATAACACAGAATCAATGGGCCCCAACAACATCCCAGGTTGCCTATAGTATGACTTAAAACCTGACATAACATGATTCCTACTTCGACACAGCCTCCAAACTGCCTATGTTCTCATAGAAGGGTGTACAGTATCAGTCAGCCATCTGAGAAGGAGAAGACCATCACCTGATGCATGGAGTTATAGACCCATATACCTGACTCTTCTCATCTGTGAGGCAGAGCAACGAGTCATCATGGACCTTATCAAAAAGGACACAGGTAATCTCCTGACTGTGTACCACACCCACGTTTGACTTGTTCAGGCTGCATCATGTCTGTTACATCTTTCTGATGTTTTCCAGTAGGTCAACAAGGACATGCATGAGGAAAACACTCTCATCCTGCATAACTTGATTTGGCCAAGGCATTTGACACAAATCCAAACTGATGTGTTACACAGAAATGTTCTCAAGTGGGAATAAATACTTACATCACCAAATGGATAGAGAAATGGATCACATACATGGCACATAATGTCAAAGTGTGTGAAGTCACCTCTATCTAGAGTACAGTGATCAGGTCCGGACCTCAGGGTTCTGTACTAGGCCCTTTCCTTTTTATTATTTAAGTCTCAGACTTCAAGATTAATTTTCACATCCTTTGTCTAACCAGCTTTGTGGAGGAATGCAAATTGTGGGCAATCACTGAATTCAAGATTTGTATTGGTATAATGTAGACAGTATTAACACACACAAAAGATTGTTGCCAGAGCCATGGAGACACAGTACATGAGCAAATATCATGGGGGAATTAGTTCCTTTATGAAAGGAAATACACAAAGATTGTCCATGATTGTGGGTGCTTCTGTTTACTGTTGTCCATGAGCCTGTTGCTATGTCCCTCTTGGTTGAGACCTATGCTGACATTACATTCATATTCAAGCAACTCATTTTGCACAACATAGACAGCACAGTCTTACGAACAGACCAAGTGGTATGTGACCTCTGTCTCAGGTAGATGGTATGTGGAATGTCCACCAGTATGTGCTCACAGTGGTGACTAACCCTTTGTATGTAGCACAACTCCTGAGTATGTGGAGGACATCCACATCAAAGGGCATTATAGTCCCATTGTTTTGAACCCTCACCATACCAATAACTGAGTACAATGCATTCTTTTGCATGTGCCTCCCAACACATCTTCCAGGGATGATTTACTCAAGTGTATCAATGTTGCCCCATTGAGCTCCCACACATCTTATCGGCCATATCTAAGTATTTTTTGACATGTAACCATTAGGAGTTGACAGTGCAAAGCTCACTTCAAGGTGTTACACAAGATGCAGGTGTGATACGTGCTCTTGTGATGCACACAGTAAACACATGGCTGATTGACAACATTGATGGCATGGGTTACATTCGTGAAAGGGAGAATTATGGCATGTATATGCCATGCAACCCTGTCAACTAGCCAGGACTACTCATAATTTAAACTATAGGTGTAACAGTGTCCCTCTTAACACTTCCAAAATATGTTAATTTTTGAGGAAGATCTGCTTGATTCTTCTAATAGATTACTGACAAATCTTGACAGTTGTAAAAGTGTGTTCTTGCGCAATCATGTATAATAACTCACAATCACATGACAAAGATTAATGGTGGTATTATTCTGATATTGTCCATGATTGTGGGTGCTTCTGTTTACTGTTGTCCATGAGCCTGTTGTTATGTCCCTCTTGGCTGAGACCTATGCTTACATTACATTCATATTCAAGCAACTCATTTTGCACATCTTCACAATATGCACCTACCCTCTATTGTATACACTGTTCTTGATAAATGTCCTACCCATGTCATAACGGATGGGGCAAGGTACAGGTGGCAGATGTTATAGATTGTCTCCTTCTGCCATCAAACACATGTAAATAAAAATGTAAACAAACAAATAAAATAAATCAACAAATAAATAACAGCTGCAGTGTCAAAGATTATATCATATTTTTTCAATACCCATGCAGCAGTCCCCATTTGGGTGCTGTATAAAACTTAATGGGTCTCTGAAAACCTTATGGACTGCAGAAGCTTTGCTTCCCTTACAGAAATGCATGTTTTGCATTATCTGTGAAATCTGTGGGAGTCTAAAATATTTTTAGAGCCATACAGTCTTTTGGTTTATGAATACAATCATTAAAAAACAATATTGTTTTATACAGAGTGATGATGCCAGACTGCTGCAAAACTGGATTTTAGGCTTTAGGTCAAAATGAGACAGTGCAGGAGAGAAGCGCTGACATAATTCTTGGGTGGTGAGGTCTGTGTTCCTTATTTCCTTCTGCGACTAATGCCTGTTTATAAACCAACTATAAATAGCAGGCACTGTTGCAGTCCCTGAGTTTCCAGTATCTGCTGTAATATTGGTATATCCATTTTCTTATTAATAATAATCACAAATTATAGTATTTTGCACAGAGGTATATCAGTTAGAAATGGCTTTCCCTTCATATTTTTGACATTTTCAAAAAGGGCTCACAAGTTCATTAAGAGAAGAGTATTTGCCATGTGGTGAAATGTAAGAGATACTTGCTCTGCACAAAGATCCGTCCATCCATAACCTCTTTTCCCATTTTTTGTACATGAAGTTGTCAACAATGACAATGACAATCGTCTAGAACCAGGGTTTATACTACTGGGTGGCTACCTCCACCAATGTAGTTCTTCCACACCACCTACTCACACCTATGGCTAATTTAGAGTGTTCAGTCCACCTACTGTATGTCTTTGGAATGTGAGAGGAAACCAGAACACCCAGAGGAAACCCACATAAGGACATGTGGACTCCACACAGAAGGCATCCCAGCCAAACCAGGGAACCTCTTGCTGTGAGGCAACAATGCTATCTGCTGTGCCAGTGTGCATGACAAAATAACTATTTGCAGGTTACCAGGTAAAGGATCAAGCAGGTACATTGTCTAATTTAGCTATAAAATGCTTGTTTCATTTATGTTAGGAGTATTTTACAGCTTGATAGTTGGACTTGCTTACAAGGGATTTCTGTTTTTGTAAAGTATTCTTGACTGAAGAACACTCTAATTAAGATTATAGTATGAGATTATATACATTAATAATAGATCATCACGGTTATGTATTTATTTATTTGTTTGCATTTGTTTGCCAGGAAAGTATAACTGAGCAATGTCCCTTCTCAGTGGAGGCCTGAGCAGAAAAGTTCCACAGAGAAGTTGCTCAAAACTAAAAACATGAATTAATTTCACAAAGTAACAACACAGATATTATATCATATAAATTAACTTCACAGAGTAACAGCATGGAATAGAAATGGTTTACTATCAAAAAGTCGAGGTGACTTACCTCGACAGTGAGAAGGATGAACACAGAGTGGCAGAGGGGCAAAACCGTGAACACAATTCCTGTCAACTTTGAAACGTCAATGCAGAGACTGTGTTTGTAGTTTGGAGCGTCAGTGTTTTGAAGTGCATCACACTGCCGTTGGGATCAGGAAAATTACCCTTTTCTTCACTGTAGTGCAGTCTTGGAGTTAGAATATATAAATAGCAGGGGGTGCAGGGGGGCTTGCCCCCCTGCAAAACAGTAGAAAATTTTTTGCTTCATAGCGGATGTTTTTTTCTGGATGGTACACGATGGAACGTTGATTCTTTCCTTCGAAAAAATTGACATTCTCACGAATAGGGGTGATGCTTTTTTGTTGTTCCGGGTCAGTGATGTGAATAGATGAGGTAAGTAACCTCAACTTTTTGATAGTAAGTCAATAGAAATAGTACAAGCACAAATCATCAAACACATGCAAATGTATCTTGAGGACATTACAATCAATTAATCAGACAGAAGTAGTTGCTCCTCAAGGTTAATAAAGTTTGTCAGGCAGAAGTATTTATACTTCAAGATTTGAAAAATGTAAAAACTGACTGAAGACTGTAAATACATCAGAGATTTTCTAGTATGCGAAGGATTTGACAGCAATTAAGAATATCCATGTTAAGTGCTTGTTTTAATTATATAATTTGCATTAATGAATACTTAGAAGTTAAACACAAATTAGCAAAGATAGACATATCTTTGCACAAAATATTGTGAGATGTCAAAACAAGTACTGTGAGCCCCTCTCCCATTGAAATGCTAACCATCACACCAGATTCCTAGAATACTGAGAGGTGCTGTTCTTGGTATGTACTCACTCTCAAATTTTCCTAACATTCTATTAAGCTGCTAGCAGCAAAAAAAAAAAAATAGTACCCTTGCTCAGGTCAGTGTCCACATATATCATCAAAATAGCCCACTGATTGTGCCACTATGGGGAATTCTTGCTTTATCTCAGCCAGGTCCATGGCAAAGGCCTGAATGTAGCCACAAGAGCCCTGGATCAAACAGCAATGTGGGAACTGTAGGGAATAATGTGGAATGGAACTGAGCAGTTGAGGCTGCCTCACCTATCCTGGGGGTCAGAGGTGGTCTGGCCCACTGCAGCACTGGTGCTTACAGGAGAGAGAGGTCACAGCATGCAGTGTATGAGCCAGAGACGTGTTTGGTTGTACCAAGCCTGTTTTTCATGGTAGATATTATGGGACATGTGCTGGAATGTACACCTCCACAAGGGAAGGTGTAGCAGACAGTCTCATCTCTGATCATGCATATCAGTAACTAGGGGAGGGATCAGGGTCAGAAGAAAAACACTGATGTCTACATGGATAATGTCCTCCAGTGATCAGCTGTAGTGTATAGAGAATGAATGGACTAGACAGGTTACAGGAGTGCTGATGATTGACAAGTAACAGGGAGAAGCACACATCATTAGCATGCATGCACATAAACACACTCACAAAGAGCCTCTGACTGGACAGGGAGAAGCACAGATCATTAGCATGCATGCACATAAACACACTCACACAGAGCCTCTGACTGGAAAACCGCAGGCTCAGATGCAGTACCTAACTTCTGGTTAAAAAAATCAAGCAGCAACTGAATGTGCCAAAAAACAAAAGCAAGACTATAAGGTGAAGGACCGGATGAGAAGACAAGAAATGTGGAAAAGCACAAATATAGTTGCAAGTATAGAAATGTCTGGAAGAACCTCATGTTCATCAGGAATGAATGCAGGAATGGTTAAGGAAAGGCAAATTCAAACCAAGAGATGAAAGGTTAATATTGGCAGCCCAAGATAGTGGGCTACATACACGTTGGTTTACAAAGTCCATTGAACATGTGGGAGAAACAGAGAAATGTATGTTTTGTAAAACCGAATTGGAAACAGTTGCACACCTTGTTGCAGGTTGCGACATTTTAATGGCAGAAGGAATGTATACTGAAAGAAATAATAATGTGGCAAGATTGTTGCACTGGGGATTGTGCAAACATTATAGTATTGAAGTAGCTGAAAAACACTGGAAATAAGAACCACAAAGCATAATAGAAAATGATGAAGTTTATATCACATGGGACCACCCATTACCAACAGTTCAAAAGATAGGTGCTAGAAAACAGGATATAGTGGTTCAAGAAAAGAAGACAAGAGTAGCATTGATCATTGAAATTGCCACACCCAGTGACTACAGTGTCTTGCATACAGAGTGACACAAAGTCATAAAATATCAGGATCTGCAGGCAGAAATGAGAGCAATGTGGATGAAAGATACCCAGACAGTTCCAATATTAGTAGGCGCAACGGGTGTTATAAAAAAGAATCTACAATCGTATTTAGATATGGTACCAATCCATGTAACTCCATAGGAATTGCAGAAGGAGTCATTACTGGGCACATTGTGAGTGCTCCAAAGAGCACTTTTGGCTGACATCAAAGATTGAAACAATACTCATTTTGTGAACTTTAATCATACTATGACTTAGGAATGGGGTCCATTCCCGTCATGGTATTAGAAACCCAAAAGACTTGGGGAAATTAAAAATTCATTTAATATGGTGTAATATCTATCCAAAGGAGAAAACAAAGCTAATCAATATAAAAAGAGCAGCAGCAAAGATATTTGAAGAGAAATACAGGCAAAGGAATCCAGACATGCAAAACTTTACAAAACAAAAAAAAAGAAGACAAATAGGAAAAGTAGAAAAGGAGATCGGTAATGGAGAAGTTAAAGAAATAGAAACTGAGGTCTCGAAGTACCTCCAAAGTGAAGGATTCAGTGTAGAAAATCCAATTCAGAATGCACCACAACAGGACAGAGCAATGAAAGTCCAAATTAAGGGGAAACCAGTGGAGTGGGAAGCAATTGGTCAGGTGCCATGTAAAGATATTTTGTAGCCTTCCACAGACAACCAGTACAAACATTCACTTGAAGCTGGACAGCAAGGGAAGGAACAGGAAACTGTGGAAACTCTGATGCAGTCAATCTTGAGGAGTGATAGGTCAGTGAGTTCCCATATGACAGAGCAATGGGTGGCACAGGATGAAGCTGAAGAGAATGTGCCACAGGAACTTGTAACAGAACTTTCTATAGAATGCCCGTAGGAAATGGAAAACAAAAAATGTGCCCTCAGTTTGGAAGAAACTGAGTTAAGAGAAGAGTTGCTTGACTTAATAGAGATAGATAGACATATTAAGATCAATGAAAGAAATAGACTGCAGAAGGTCAATAAAACCCAAAAAGTCAGACGTTTGATAAAACAAATGAACACAGTAATTAGGACTGTCCATAAAGATTCATGCTATATAACAGAAGTAAACAGGACATATTACTGTGCAGCTAAATTAATAACTGATAAAGTTCTACCACAAGATCACATGGTATTGAGGGAGAGAAAGGGGAGAAATCAAATACCATCATGGAAGTATCGAATAGAGAAAACCATAAAGCAACTAACACAAGAAGTGTCACTGTTAGAAGAATATAGAAGAGGAAACAGATCAACAAAAATTCTTAGAAAGGCAGACATGAAAAAGCAATATGCAGTATTAGAACATATCAGAATCTATCATGCATTATTGTAAATAAAAAACAAAAAATCTCGGCACAGGTGGAAAAACGTAGAAGATACGCAGATAAATATAAAGGAAAAATACAAAATAAGCAATTTATCGACGACTCAAAAAAGTTTTATAGAGGACTGGGAAATAAAGTAAAAGGAACTGAAAGACCACAAAAAAAAAGAGGAAATAGATACATTTTGGAAAAGTATCTATGAAGATCCTGTGGAAGATGCTAAATGGCTAGAAGAAGTAAAAGAAAGAATAAGAAGTTTAAAGGGACAGCATATGAAATGGGATGAAATAACAGCCAGAGAGATTGAAGCAAAGTTAAGAAAAGCCTCTGATTGAAAAACCCTAGGCCCAGATGCAGTACCTAACTTCTGGTTAAAAGTATTAACATCTTTGCACAATGATTTAGCCATGAGTAAGAATTATTTATATGCGCACCCCGAAAAGACACCAATCTGGCCAACAACAGGAAAAAACAATGTTCCTACTTAAGAATGAACCAGCAAGCTACCCTAAAAATTCTAGACCTGTAACTTGCCTTATGATTACATATAAACTTTACACTGGAATTGATGCTGACAGAGTTTATAGTCATTTAGAAGAAAACTCAATTATGGCAATAGAATAAAATGGCAGTAAAAGAAAGTCATATGGAACAAAGGATCATTTGTTGTTAAATAAAGTCATAATGGAGAACTGTAAAAAGAGGAAGAATTTAAGTATGGCATGAACTGACTACAAAAAAGCATTTGATAGTATCCCACATTCATAGATAAAAGAGTGCTTACAAATGTATAAGATACACCCTAGACTAATTGGCTAAAATGATATAAAGGAAAACTTATTATTCCAGGGATAAAAATTCAAAGGGGGATATTCCAGGGTGACTCTCTGTCCCTGTTGCTATTCTGCCTTGTCCTTAACCTATTAAACTGTCTACTTAACAGCTTAGGCCATGGCAATAATGTGCATCCTAGAAAACAACAAAGTTTAAACACTTCTCATCTTCTCTTTGTCGATGATTTGAAACTCTGTAGCTCATCAGATGATGATCTGAAATCAAAACTTTTTCAGATGATATAAGAATGTTATTTGGTCTTGATAAATGTGGAAAAGCAACCTTTAAAGCAGGAAAACTGCAGCACCAAGACAACATCAGTCTGGGACAAGAATGTGGTATAAAAGAACTTGAGCAAGAGGGAGTATATAAATATTTGGGAATTGAAGGATCAACAATAAAACATCCCATCCAGTCCCATCTCTTTACCACATTCTACCTAATAAACTCTTTCTGCACTTGCTTTTAGTCCTTTTTAATTTAATTGCATTTTTAAACTGTGTTTGGTCTAATATTGCTGTATACTCAAGAGTGCTAGTTTGCACTGCATGTGAATTGTTTTTTACTACTGTTTTTGCTACTTTTCTGTAAAAAAAAAAAAAAAGAAAAAAGCTGAAAGCCTGTTTCCTACCTTTCCTGTAACTAGTGTTCAACATACAGATTTGCTATATCCAGGACTGAATGTAAGCTTCTCAGTCCCCCAAGCCTTTCTGTGTTGGAGGGAAGCCTTCTAGCTTATCAGTGGGAGTGGTAAGCACTAGGTAACCTGTCTACCACATAAGTAGTGGTTCTGGCCCAGAATTTGTAGTTACTGGCCGTTTGGGCAATCTCTTCCATCTCTCTCAACTTTCTGATTTGAAAGCCTGTATTTGCACTTGTTTCTGTCCTGTAACTCATCTAGTGCAGATACAGATTCTTAGTTTTAGCACTTAAATTTGCTTGTTCATGCTCAGCACTTGTTCAGAACTTGTAAGTACTAAATAAGCTATTAATTACTATAGCACTCAATCTTCCTCATTACCTAGAGGAAAACGGTTTTTGTACTTACTTTTCTCACTTGCTTAGAGAAAAACAGCTCTTGTACTCACTTTCCTCACTTATCTAGAGGAAAAACCCTGCAACTCCCTTTTTGCGTGGTCTTACACACAGAGCAGTGTCGGGCAGTGCTGGTTAGCTGGGGTATACTATTCCCGGCCCCACAAAGTCTGCACTGTAAATTTTCCCTTAAAACTAGACAAGCCTCAACTCAAGTGCTTCAGATCAGCTGCTCTTATTGCAGCACTTGCAAAACAGAAATCAGCACTTGTCCTAATTTCCTAGACAGCACTATTATTCTCCAAATTTCCTAGACAGCACTATTATAATATAGCATAAGACCCTTGATCGTCCGCAGGATTTAAGTTCAAGTTACTCTTCAAAGCATGTCCAGAGGTCAGCTTCAGGTGTACTCTCCAGTTCATCTGGTGGAACTGGGCATCCTGAGGCAGTGTCACAACTGCCTCATGTATACAGACAACCCTCTCCTCTTACCTCTAGACACAAACACTTGTGAAAGATGCAAATACACAGCCAGACTGGAGGCTAAGTGCTCTCAACCCATGACTGTAACAGACAGTCAAGAGGATAAGGGACACACTTGCATCACACCACCTGTCACACATGAATCTACAAAACAAGCACCGGCAAAACATACGCATAAATACACAAAAACATATTCAGAGGCACTAGGTGCCAATCTGAAAAAGAAACAGTGCCCTCCAAAGCAGACAAGCAAGCAACCTGCACCCCCAAACACAAGCCAGAAAACACATAATTCACCTCATCAGTGTGCCTCACAACAGCCCTTAAGGCAAAACACCATACCTAACACGCTAGTAAGGCACACGGATGTTCCACTCACCAGGCTGAACAAGGAGAAGGTTACTGTCAGCTGCCTGTTGGGTGCTCAGATCCGCCACATAACA
This sequence comes from Protopterus annectens, assembly GCF_019279795.1. NCBI lineage: Eukaryota > Metazoa > Chordata > Ceratodontiformes > Protopteridae > Protopterus > Protopterus annectens. Next base: position 1,134,123,746 of record NC_056747.1, read on the forward strand.
CAGGCACTTAGGTCATTCCAGAACAAGTAGAAGTATGATGCTGTCATTGTACATGTTGGTGTGAATGATCTAAGATGTACCTCCCTGGACTACATGAAAAGAGACATTGAGGAGCTCTCTGATCATGTAGCCCAAGCTGGTATGACCCTGACCTTGAGTAGCATACTACCTTCACCTAGAATAATACCACCATACAAAGACAAAATGATCAATTTCAACAATTGGCTAAGCTTCTAGTGCCATTCTAAGGGGATCCAGTGTCTGTCTGCCTGGGATGACATGATAGACATGCCTCGCTGTTTTGCCAGAGATGGGTTGCACCTGTCACCCCTAGGTTTTCGAATACTGGCCAAGGCTCTTGCCGTCCCCATAGTGCCTTTTTTAGGCAAGGCTCAAAGGACAAATCAACCACCATAACCAGCACAGGTAACCAAAAACTAAGGGTAATGCTACTCAATGCCAGAAGTCTCAACCTCAAAATGCACACACTTGAGGCTCTCCTCAGCATGGAGAAATTCGATGTTTGTGCAGTGATGGAAACCTGGTTCAAGGCTCAAGAGAGCACCCCAGCACTGCCGGGTTACAATTCATATCATACCTTCCGGCCTCAGTTACCGGATCGCAGTACAAAGGGTGGGTGTATCCATATTCATCAAGGATACCCATATGTCCAGGTTAGTAGCACAGCATGATGCCCCAGAGATCATCCATGCGCAACTATCAGTAGGCAAAACCACATTTGAAGTCATAGCCAGTTATAGATCGCCCACCATGTTCCAAGATGCTCACTCTGCATTCCTTGAGACATTGGAAAATATAAAGGTCCTACCCAACACCATAATCTTGGGTGATTTCAACTACCCTGGTATAGACTGGGCGAACTACCAATGTTCCAACTCCTACGCTCAGCGATTCATAGAATTTATAAATTCAAATGCCCTTGAACAACTAGTATGT
>NC_056747.1:1134125202-1134167886 GCF_019279795.1 Protopterus annectens
ACTTAGACAGTTACTCAGGCTATAGATAAGGGAAAGGAGGTACTTATGGCTTACCTTGACCTTGCTAAAGCATTTGACACCATTCCCCATTCAGGTATTATTGATAAGCTCACCAGCCTGGGCATAAACCCTTATGTCTCAAGATGGATCGCAAACTGGCTCTCAGACAGATCCCATAAAGTAAGAGTAGTGGGATCTATGTCCAAATCCAGACCAGTAGCAAGTGGTGTGCCTCAGGGCTCTGTCCTGGGGCCCCTCCTGTTTGGCATATACTTCTCAGAAGTACAGGCAAGCACGGAAGGGCTGTGGCTGACTAAGTTTGTGGACGACTGCAAACTGGGTGCTATAATAGAGTCTCCGGCCGACAGGGAGGTCCTCCAGAAGAGCCTAAATGAGACTGATGCATGGTGTCAAAGCCATGGTCTTAAGCTAAATGCAAAAAAATGCATAGTAATCCCCTTTGGAAAAAACAGAGTACCCACAAACTACAACATAGGAGGTAATCCCCTGAAATCTGAAGAAGAAATAAGGGATCTAGGGACCCAAGTAGTCAGCTTTCCTTTGATAACCATGTTGCCAAAGTGGTTAGAAAATCCTTCTATGTGACCCATCTGATCACGAAAGGGTTCGCATCAAGATCTAAGGATGTAATGGTGCTCTTCTACTCTTCCCTCATCAGACCCATTATTGAGTACAATGCACCAATTGGAATGTACCTGGCTAGACATCTCCAGCAGCTGGAGAGACCACAAAGGTACCTAACCAAGAGGATTACTGGCCTCAAACAGTTTCCCTATGCAGCATGATTGAAAAAGCTAAGACTGTTCTCAGTTGCATACCACTTTCTCAGAGGTGATCTCTGTCTAACGTACAGAGCCATGTCCAACCCAGAATTGTTGAACATGCTCCATCTTAGCAAAACCAAATCTACTCGAGCTACACACTCTAGGGATATAAACCTCAACACAACAATGAATAGAACATGCTGGAGGGATAGATTCCCTTCGCAGAGACTTCCCTTACTATGGAACAGGGTCCCGATCTACATAAGACAGAGCCCCTCACTATCACTCTTCAAGAGGAACCTTGATGAGTGGATGGGTAACAGAAAGTTCACACCGGAGATCACACCAACAGCACTACTAGATAGGGGCCAAGGGTACTAGCTGCTAGTACAAGCGTCTAGGGAACTACTAAAGTGGCGGTGAATACCACACAACATGGCTGGGCTAATATATGCCTTCGGACAGATAGCCCAGTACCAACCTATGAACCTATGAACAAATGTGAATAAAACTTAGTAAGGAGTACTTTAGAAGACTTAAATTAATCCTGAAAACAGTGTTGACATCTAGGAACAAAATCATAGCTATAAACCAATTTGCTGTTCCTGTCCAAACTTACAGTTTTGGAGCGATTGACTGGCCCAAAATGTGCTGGATAGATTTAGACAGGAAAACAAGAAGGATGCTTCACATTCACCAAATGATTTATAAAAATCAGTGCATACCAAGATTATATATTCCCCATTCTGAAGGAGGGATGCGCGTCCTTGAAATTGATTATATGTATAGATCTGCAATTGTGGAACTCTACACATATCTGCTGACCTCAAAAGACCCAAATGTAGTGAAGGTTTTGACACATGAGGAGAATAAATCTAAGATGACTTCCCTGCTTAGGCTAGAAGAAGCATATTGGCATGAAGCAGGAATGGAAATCAAACCACAAGTAGATAAAAATCAGGCAGCAACTGAATGTGTCAAAAAAACAAAAGAAAGAATATAAGGTGAAGGACCAGTTGAGAAGGCAAAAATTTGGAAAATGCATAAATATAGTTGCAAGTATAGAAGACTTCTGGAGGAACCTCATGTTGATCAGGAACGAACACAGGAATGGTTAAGGAGAGGCAAATTCAAACCAAGAGATGAAAGGTTAATATTGGCGGCCCAAGATAGTGGGCTGCGCACACGATGTTTTACAAAGTCCATTGAACATGTGGGAGAAACAGACAAATGTAGGTTCTGTAAAACAGAATTGGAAACAGTTGCACACCTTGTTGCTGGTTGCAACATACTAATGGCAGAAAGACTGTACACTGAAAGACATAATAATGTTGCAAGACTGTCGTACTGGGGATTGTGCAAACATTATTGTATTGGACTGGCTGAAAAACACTGGAAACATGAGGTACAAAGCATAATATAAAATGATGAAGTCTACATCACATGGGATCATCCATTACCAACAGTTCAAAAGATAGATTCTAGAAAACCAGATATAGTGGTCCAGGAAAAGAAGACAAAAGTAGCATTGATCATTGAAATCACCACATCAGTGACTACAGTGTCTGACTACAGTGTCCTGTGTACAGAGAGACACATCATCATAAAATATCAGAATTTGCAGGCAGAAACATGAGCAGTGTGGAAGAAAGATACCCAGATAGTTCTGATGGTAGTACGAGCAATGGGTCTTATAAAAAAGAGTCTACAATCATATTTAGATATGTTACCAATATATGTAACTCCATACGAATTGCAGGAGTCATTAATTGGCACACTGCGGGTGCTGCGAAGAGCACTACTGGTTGATATCAAAGAGGGAAACAATACTAATTTCATGAACTTTAATTGTACGTTGATTTAGGAATGGGGTCCATTCCCATCATGGTATAAAAAACCCAAAATATTTGGAAAAATTAAAAAAGAGAAAGCAACCACTTGACCATGAGGGAAACCAAATGATATGGAAAACAACTAAGCCCACCATACCAACTCCAAGATCGCACTATATGTGGGGAGAGGGCACAGTTCAACATGGTGGTCAACTGGTTCCTTTCCCTGTGACAGGAATTCAGAAGTCCATTGGTTCGTTTAAGTGGAGTTTCAGTGGATTAAGGTCAGGTAAGTTAAATTCGGAGGATCGTACCTTCGTTCAATGAAAGTAGATCCATATATATATACATATATATATATATATATATATATATATATATATATAGATAGATAGATAGATACACACACACACACACACACACACACACACACACACACACACACACACACACACACACTAAATGTATAAACTACATTTATACACGTATGTACAACTAGAAAGACAACCCTGACAAGGTCAGTAAATTATTGCTATTGCCAACAGCACCAAACCACCACTGATGAGCCGAATTTATATGCACAGACCTTCCCACAGATACCAACACATGTATACAAGGGGTACAGTATGCTTCTTCACCTCTTATTCTATGTCAAGAAATATTGTTGCCAGAATGCCAAAAGCTAAAACAGTAGTTTCAGATAAAATTTGACACCTACACATTTTCAAAAAAAAAAAAAAAAAACATTTTATGCAGGGAGAGTTCCTAATCCCCATCATAGGGATTGTACCTCTATATCATCACGCTTGGCTATTTTCACTGTGAATTTCCCTATATCTCAGATGAGTGTGATCCTTTAAAGAAAAGATTTACTGCCACACTCAGCTTTGAGATAAGGAAACAAGGAGTTATCCAGGACTCTAAAGGTATTTGACACATACAAATCAACACTGGCTCTTTAAAATGTTACATGTTTTCCATAGACCATGCTAGGAAGTTTGATATTTCTTATTTCCCAGCATTCCATTGTGATATTTTCATTCCATGCTATAAAATGATGATCTTGTCTTTGCCTAATGTTGTAGTATTCCACAAAAACAATAATACAGATGAGAGGAACACCAGTTCTGTAAATCTGAAACAAATCCCCAATTTTGATCTCCTGCATCCTATATGCAAACCTGTTGGCAGTCCAGCAGGTGACATAGGGGGTTATTTCCAGATTATTTAGCTTTTGTGCTATTCCTGAGTCAGGAATTATGTCAAAAGCTTTGGCCAAGTCGAGGTATGTGGATGTGGCGTTTACCATTAAATCCATAATTTACCTTTTCAAAAAAGTCCACCAGATTGCATAAGCACCACCTGCCCTTGATAAATCAAACTGAGATGGGTCCAGCATTTGGAGGTTCCCTATGTCCTTATTGATTAGTTCCATGACAAGTCTTTCCATGGCTTTGCATATGAGGCTGGTCAGACTTACTGGTCTATCATTGTCTGGGTCTGTGGAAGGTCCTCCCTTATGCAGAAGAATGGCTGTAGCTGTCCTCCATTCACTGGCTACAAAATCTGTATGGAGGCTGATATTGAACAGTGTTGTTATTGGGGAGGGGGTAGCTAAATCATGCTTCAGTCTATTTAAGATGTATCCAGGTCTATTGATATGATGGACTGATACAGTCTTTTTAGCTTTTAATAGCATTATTAGAATTTGGTCTTCATAGGTTCATAGGTTCATAGGTAGGTACTAGGCTATAGGCCCTGGGGCCTATACAAGCCCAGCCAAAAAGGTACCCTGGCTTTTGCTACCGAAGAAAATTATTTTCCTGTGCCACCGTCAAGCAGAGCCACAGAGGTGATCCCTGGGGTGAATTTCCTATTTCCCATCCAATCATCAAGATTTTTCGTGAAGAGTGCTAATGAGGAGCTTTGTTTGATATAGATAGGTAGTTTATTCCAGAGTATGGGAAGTCTCTGGAACAGGAATCTATCCCTCCGGCATGTTCTGTTTATTGTGGTGACAAAGTTTAGGTCCCTAGAGCGTGTAGCTTGGAGGGATTGGGATTTCTTTAAGTGAAGCATGTCCAACAGCTCTGGGTTTGACATAACTTTGTATGTTAGGCAGAGATTTAGTGTTTCTATAGCTGAAACTAAGTTCTGCTTTGACACATACACAAAGAGATAATTTCTTTGCAGATTTAGCGACCACTCTAACTGCTATAGATAATAAACTGTTACTGGCCAATAAAAGAAAATTAGAAGAGACTGCCTCGATTTTTCTAAGGGGAATGTCTTTTCTTGGCCGAGGGAATCCACTCAACCCATTAATGCTGTGACAACCACCAACACTGTACAACATTCGAATGAGTGCCTTGACTATCCAACCCCCTTGGTTTCCGGTAACATGACGTCATTTCCACTTGCAAGAGCTGAAAAATAACCGCGAATTGAAAAGCGACCCTCCAAAGCACCAGTTAATGAATCACACACTACAGGAGCAGAGAACAAGCAAGTTGTGCGTAAAAAAACATCACAGGTTATGAAACAAACTCCTGTACAAGGAGAAAATCAAGCAACTGGTCTCCATTTTCCATTGCCTTTTCGGGCAACCGGCCGGCAGGTATGGAGCCCAGAATATAAGAGCAGGAAGAGGAAAACGTCGGACGAGCAGTTCGAATTTCAAAGGAAGATATTGAGACCCACACCAAGGACTTAATTGTTAATCTTTCACAGTATGTATTAACTGAAAGTGAGAAATCTGTCTTGAGTAAGGGACTTTCTTTTATCCCTTCACAGAGTATAGATGTGAGTGATTTAGTTGTAGATGTTAGTTGCTTTACTAGGAATGTAGCACTAAGTATGCAATTTGAAAGTAGCACAGTAAATGAAGATAATTTTCTCATTTTTAGGAAACCATCAACATATGTACCTAGTTTACATCCATTGCTAGAGAGCTTTGAAAAAGCATGTACCAATGATCTAGTTGCATTGTTTCAAAATAATAATAACAAGTTGAAACCTGAATTTTTTAACTTAACTAAAGATGAGAGGTTGGCATTGAATACTTTACAGAATAACACTGATATAGTTATGAGACCAGCAGATAAAGGGGGTGCTACTGTGTTATTGGATAGCAGTTATTACAATTACACCGTCACTGAAATGCTATCAGACATTACAACTTATAAGAAGCTTACGATGTCAGATTTAGATAAAGTTATCAGAACAGTACATGCGGATCTGTATGATATGATGATATGTAATGTTATTGATGATAGTTTATACAGATATTTTTTGATTGAGAAACCCTTAGTACCAATGTTTAGAGGCCTTCCAAAAATACATAAATCATCTAACAAATATCCCTTGAGACCTATAGTGTCAGGTAAAGGTTGGTTAACGGAGAGTATGTCAATTTATTTGGAAAAACAACTGAGACCTATAGTAGACTCTACTGTTTCCATCTTACGTGATACACAACAGTTTTTAGAGACTTTAGCACCGTACAATCTTGACAAGAGATTAAATTATTTGGATTATATGGTGATGCTAGATGTGAACTCATTATTTACCAGTATACCGAATGATGTAGGTATAGATTTTCTAAGACTATACTTAATACAAAAAGGGATGACCAACAGTCAAATTATGAAGATCACCATGTTATTAGAATTAGTTCTAACAAACAATGTGTTCACTTTCAATGGGAACTATTACCTACAAACAACAGGAGTAGCGATGGGCACACCATGTGCCAATTATTATGCCAACTTGGTATTGGCATATTGGGAGTCTACATATATTTTGGAACACATGATATACTCTAAATACATTAAATACTACAAGAGGTTTGTAGATGATGTTTTTTTGGTATGTGGGGTGAGCTAGAAGCCTTGGAAGAATTCATTACATATATTAATGGTACGACGACTTTCTTGACATTAACAAGTGAGAAATCTCAATATAAACTAGAATTCTTGGATGTTCTGTTGTTGAAAGAGAAGGGGATGATCACCACAGAGATTTATAGAAAACCATGCAGGAGGAATGCCATTCTACACAGGGATAATATGCACCCCCCACACATCCACAGGAATATAGTTAAGAATCAAGCTATGCGTTACTCCCGCTTAACAAGTAATGACACTGTGTACTTTGATACAATTGAAAGGATGGAACAAGAATTTATAGACAGAGGCTATCACAGCAAAGATCTTAAAGTGTTACAAGAAGTAGAACGTGATCAATCAGGCCTACCATATATTAAGAGAAATAATGAAACATGGACAGAATGTAGAAAAGATAGACAAGGAAAGAAAAGAATAGCCATTCCCTATACCAACAGCAATAGTTCTGTAGTAGAAGTTATCAAGAAACATTGGGGGATACTACAACTGGATGACAATATAAAAAGATTGGTAGGGTCCAATCCTAGTTTCAGCTATAGAAACACCAAATCATTAAAAAGATTGCTTTGCTATGAGAAGAGAAGAACTAATAGGTTAACCTCCTCCAGGAAGGGAACTTACGCATGTCGTAGTTGCAATCAATGTAGTTTTATTATGAATACCAATGGTTTTGTACATCCAGATACAGGTATCAAGTATGAGTTTGACCATTATGCTGATTGCAAATCAAGAAATGTGGTTTATCTGGCTCTCTGTAATAAATGTAAATGTTTCTATGTTGGTAAAATGAATAGGACACTAAGAGAACGGATCAGGTAACATTTATATGCCATCAACAGAGAGAATGAATGCAACGCTATAGCTAATCATGTTTTACAAAATGACACGACACATACTTTTGGGTTCATGGTTTTAGAATTTATATATGCCACAGAAAGATTAGGGAACATTAGCAACTATACTGAAAAGGAGGAAGCTAGATGGATGATTAGGCTATCTGCAGATAAAGGGCATGGCTTGAATGATAGGTTTACACTGAAGCCATTTCTTTTAGATAAACCTCTGAGACATTAAATTACTTATAATATCTTGATGGTATAGGTATCATGGAGTCTTCATGTACACACTTTTGAATGCATATGTTTTTATTTACATGTATGTTTTATATATGTTCATATGCACTTTTTAGTTTTAGATGTATTATTTTTATTTCCATTTTTTATAATAATTGTTATTCATTCAAGAGAGACATATCTAAAGGTCTCTATGACTATGTGTTTCCAACTGCATACAAGCTATATACCTTTAAGGATATAGCCTTATTTTATCAGGTGTCTGATATGAGATGTTTCTTTGGTTTACTATGTAAGTAGTGTGGTATTTAAGTGATTTTGAATGTTGGTTTTTATTTTAAGTCTGATGAAGCGTCCAGAGAGACGTGAAAGCGCTTACTTTTTTCAATAAAGAAGTTGTTCGTTTCATATACATTTGTGGATTTATAGTCATATGAGTTGACAATCCTCCTGGCTTACTTCGATTGTCGTGGAGTATTCACCTTTTTTTATTTTGGATTTGCTTCAGTCTTTTGTTAGGTGATACCTTACCCTGAGGTGTGGTTTTGGATATTCGATACTTAAACTAAATACAGTACTTGGTACTTGTAGTACTGACTGCTCATACAGGCATGTCCACAGCTACTGGTGTTTCCCAATGTCAGCTTTGTGTATGTAGCCATCCTGGGGGAAAGTAATCTCTATGGCATGTACACTGCCAGACCCACCTAACATCACGCCCCACACCTTGTTTGGGATGCAGCGACAGGGGTAAGCTGGAAGGCAGCCCAGTCTACAGCCATGACTGGACTGGACAGTCATGAGGTGTATGTTAACACATGCAGCTCATCAACACAACCAACACATACCCTTACCAGAACACAGTAAGGACACCCACACACACTACCGGAAATCGCACACATTCACAGATGCGTCTAAGTATCGGGCCAAACAAGTGACCCCCCCCAAGCAAGAAGAGACAAACACTGAAATACACAAACTGTATGACATAGTTTGCATAATTGTGCCACACCTCTGAACACATGACAGGAAACATGCCCAACAGTACTCATTTGTGAATGCAAACTCTAGCACTATGTTACACACCAACCTATACGAGGGCATACATACTGTCAGCTGCTTGTCTACCATGATTAGTCACATACTCATACACTCAGACCACCTTTTGAACTATACACATTGCTCTGGCATATTCCATGTTGCTGTGCAGGACCTGTGATGCAGTAGCCTGGACTGCATGGAAACACATGTAGGAACTGTCAGGTCTTGTAGCCCATACAGGTATGTCCCAAGGCCTGGGTAGCATTCTGCCATTGGCCAGAATGATACTGCAGTACAGGGACAAAAGGATTGTATTCCGCAATTGTCTAGTGTAGTGGTGCATGTCACATGGTATCCAGTATCTGTCGTCCTGGGATAACATGGTTGACAGACCATGATGCTTTGCCAGACAGGGCCTGCACCTGTCAGCCCTGGGAATCTGGATACTGCCTAGGACTCATGCTTCCCCTATAGTGCCTTCATCATGCACGGTTCAGGTGAGGGTCCACTGCTGTTACAGGAACAGCCAAGCAATAAACTGCAGGTCTCGCTACACAATGATACATGTGAGAAACACTATACGGGCACACATATGTCAATCCCTAACATGGAGAACATATCTGTGCAGTGGCTGAGACATGTTTCAATGCTCTGGAGAGCACCCATGCATGACCATGTTATAACACATACCTCACCTCTTGCCCATTATCCTTTATTGGAACACACGGGCCACAGGTGTGTCCATATTTCTGAAGGATATGTACACCCCCACGTTAATTGTCTTGCATAACATCAGATGCATTATGCTGAGCAACTACCTTTGTGCCACAGTGGAATTCAAAATGCACCTTGAGACAGATCACCCACCAGGCCATGGACTTTCCAACTGTCATAATGTGCTGTAATGGGGAAGATTTGGTCTGAGACAGAACCATAATATTGGCTACTCTCAACTATTCCATTATGAACTGGGAATACTCCTCATGTACCAACACCTGCACTCAATGCATGTTGGATTTCATCGACCCCACTGACCTAGATCACAGTAGTCACACAAACAGGTGCTAACAATATGCTACACATAGTTAGTCTCCAATGCCAATGTTATGTTTCCTAAGAGCAGAGTGGTGAGTGGCATGGAACCCATGCAGATGGACAATGCATGTGCAAATGCTGAATCCTACACAAATGAACCTTAAGCAGTCACATATGTGCAGTGATTGTGCCATTGAAACAGAACCAGAAGTCAACCCAACACAAACAAGTAGGCAAACTGGTGGCACCATGCTTTAAACTGTACCACAGAAGGTAGTAACCGTTGCAAGAATGAACACACATGAGTGTAGGTGATCCCTGGTCAGCCTTAGTAAGATGCAGATACACCATGTAAAACCATGCAAAGCTGCTGTGAAACTAATCAGCCACATATTATGAGGTCAAGCACAGAGCATTTGATAGCTGTGTCATTAATCGTAATGGCAATGGCAAGACCTGCCATGCTGCACAGCACTATGGCATGGGAAGTACTGCACCTATAGAAATAGCACCCGTTCATCCAGATAGGGTCTCGGAGAACTTAAACCAACTTGCACCTCCCCCCACCCCCAACAGGTACACTTAGTAATATATCCATGTACACTACAGGGCCCCTGTACTAACAACTATGCAGGTACAAGCTGCACTCTCTAATGCCATACCTACAGCTTTCATGGGACGTGTCAACATCCCTGGGTGTATCCTACACAAATGTAAGAACATTCAGCTATCCACATACACATCATGTTCAATGTCCCGGACTGCATCCTACATGAACTCCAAGAAGAGCTGAACCCCAACATAAAGCTACTGTTCAATCTCAGCCTTACTACAAGATATGTACTCAAAGAATGGCGTACAGCAACAGTGGTCCCTCTCCACAAAGGTGGTGCCTCAACAGACCCTGGAAACTACCGCCCCATAAGCCTGACTAGCCTGGTCTGCAAAGCTATGGAGAGGATCATCATGGAACTCATAAATAAAGATATTGGGGACCTACAGATACTGGATCCTACCCAATTCGGCTTTGTTAAGGGCAGATCTTGCCTTTTGAACCTGGTCAATTTCTTTGAAACAGTCACCTAGGCCATTGACGAGGGGAAGGTGGTCCACGCAGCCTACCTGGACCTCACAAAAGCCTTCAATACAATACCCCACTCGGGCATCATAGATAAGCTCTCCAGCTTAAATATAAACCCTTATGTCATAAGATGGGTTGCAAACTGGCTCAAGGGCAGAACCCACATAGTCAGAATTGCAGGAGCCATGTCAGACTCCAAACCAGTTACAAGCGGCATCCTACAAGGCTCAGTCCAGGGACCTCTCTTGTTCGGTATATATTTTTTGGAGGTACAGGCCAACACGGGAGGACTATGGCTGACCAAGTTCGCAGATGACTGCAAACTGGATACCATAATCAACTCTCCAGCTGACACAAGCATCCTCCAAAAGGGTCTCATTGAGACAGAAAACTGGTGTCAGAGCCATGGCCTCAAGCTGAATGCCAAAAAGTGTATAGTCATCCTCTTTGGCAAAAACAAAGTGCCCACAAATTACCACATAGGTGGAAATCCATTAAGTACGGAAGAAGTAATTAGGGACCTGGGGACCCAAGTTGATAGCAATCTCTCCTTTGACAACCACATGGCCAAAGTGGTTAGAAAAACCTTCTATATAGCCCACCTTATCATGAAGGGATTCACATCTAGATCAAGGGAGGTCATTGTGCCCCTTTACTCATCCCTCATCAGGCCCATAATTGAATACAATGCCCCATTCAGGATGTACCTTACCCGACACCTGCAGCAACTAGAAAGACCCCAAAAGCACCTCATCAAGAGGAGCAAGGGGCTCAAACAGATGCCATATGCTGCTCGGTTAAAGAAACTCCAACTCTACTCAGTGGCATACCGCCTACTTAGAGGCGATCTGTGCCTGACATATAAAGCCATGTCCAACCCAGAATTAATGGACATGCTTCACCTCAGAAAATCCAAATCCCTTTGAGCTACACGCTTGAGGGACTTGAACCTCAGCACAGAAATAAATAGGACATGCTGGAGGGACAGATTCATAACCCAGAGGCTCCCTTCACTCTGGCATAGAATCCCAGTCCACGTTAGGCAGAGTCCCTCACTGACTCCCTTCAAGAGGAATCTTAACGAGTGGATGGGAGATCATAGGTTTACCCCGGGGATCACTTCTGTGTCACTGCTAGACAGAGGCACAGTAAACTAACCTTGAAAAAGGGCATAGTAAAACTCATTTAAATTGGGTGGTGAAAGCCAAACACACTCTGGCTAGGCTTATAAATGCCCTAGGGCAGATAGCCTAGTATGAACCTATAAACCTAATCATAGCTCCATATCAGGCTGTGTACACACCGAATGGTGCACAGCAACAGTTATCACACTCCACAAAGAGGGAGACACCATTGATAATGGGACATAGCGCACAACTACCCTGCTGAGTCTGGTCTGTACGGCCATGAACCGTGGTCAATGTAATTGATGTACTCAGTACAGATGTAGATGACAGTAGGGTTGATTCACACTGCATATCATGACCTTGCCAGGTTGTAGGACACCATCACCCATACTGTGTTCCAGCTACACTCAGTAAACTAGGTGTATATTCCTCTGTCACAGGAGTGGTTGGCAACTGGACTGCTGGCAGAACCCACACTATAGAAGGTGTCTGATGAATACACTCACATCAAACCAGTGCCAGCCACAGTAATACAGGGGTCATTCCTGGTACTCCCCCTCTTTGTTATCTATACCACAACGACTAACACAGAAGGCATCAACCTACTGATGTTTGCAAATAACTATGAACTAGAAGCAATAGTTGACTCATTGTGTGCTGTGTTCAACATACAGAAGGGCCTTAGTGTGTCAGATGTGTGGTGTCTGATGTATGCCCACAATCTGACAGCTAAGTATTGCATTGTCATCCCCTATATTACAAACCCTGTACCCATTAACTACCACATAGGCAGAGATCAACATAATGGCAACTGTGTGTATGAGGCACAGCTGGACAGTGCTTTCCTTTGATAGTTATATCACCACAAAAGACAGGTAGTCATATGTGGCACCCCTAATCATGACAGGGTGCCATCCAGGAATATAGAGATAACTGCTCAGGCATACTCAACACCCATGTGAACCATAATAGATCACATATTTACTTTAAGGGTTATTGCCCATATGTAGATGGCCTACACTGCCCTTCACAATCCCTAGCTGCACTATGTAGCATACAGCCTACCCTGAATAAAGCCATGTCCAACCCAAAGGTATTGGACATGCTACACTTAACACATCATGATCCCAAATAAACACATACATCATGGACATCCACCTTTTTAGTACAAGGATCACAACATGCCTGACATATCCCTGTCCCATACACTTAACATACTCTTGCCATACTATGCATCCCTGTCTAGCAAAGCTGCACATTGCCCCTGTCTGTGACATGGTGTGATGACCGCATGCCAAATATTTAAGTAACTATGTGGATCAGTTCTGTGGCACTGCTTGAACTGGCCACTGAAACTTACCTGTCTGTTGCCTACAGCTAGGTAACATGTCTGCCTAGGCTCATAAATGACCCAGGGCATATAGCCTACTAGATCACTATGACCATACATGCTATAGTTCATATCCAACCCTGCAAATACCATCAGGCTAGCTATTGTCCCATGTGTTACACATGTGCAACACAGGCAATACATGGCAGGATGCTACACAGCTGTACAGTGCCATGTAGATGTATATGGCAAAATACATACATGCTTGCAAGTCTGCAGGTCACAGGTCATGTCCCTAATGGCTATGTATGATTATATATGTGCCATATACACAGCATTAAAGTCGATTGCATTAATGTGAACACATCCAGGCATGTGCTGATAGGTAAAGACACCACTACAGGCAAACAGACATGCCCACTTCAAGACAACATCCACATGGTGTATGAGCAATGTCATTACATGACACACACATATATGGTGATAACATCACATCACCAGTAGGTGTCAAATGTGTGTGACTTATACATGTCAGTGGTGTTAGTGTCATGCAGATTTACAAAGATGTATTTGTAATCTTAAAAAATGTGATACACATGTATGTTCAGCTGTACTGCTATACTTCTCTGTGAGTTACTGTGACCTGTCTCCATTGTTATGTCTTCCAGATATGCCACATAGCAGACTGCCACCATACAGCCACTTGGAGGATGAGGTCCTCTTCCGATACCTCCTCGACAACTACACAACGCTCTTCAGCCATGTGCCACAGGATGCACAGCAGTGGGATGCCCTGTGGGAGGAACTCTGCAGGAGGGTAAATGATGTTGGCAGTCACAATCACACCTATCAGCAGGTGTGCCGACACTACACTGACCTGATAAGACGGGCAAAACAGTGTGCTAATGCAATCGCCAGGGAACAAGGTGCAACAGGTGGGGGGCCACTCATTCAACCCCCACTCACACGTACCAAGGAGCTACTGGCCAACCTGGGGACACCTGCAGACCTCCATCCACAAGCTTTAGCTGATATTGTGGAGGTGGGTGTCTCTCAACCACCGAGCCTGGAGTTGCCTGGTAAGTCAGTACTGCACATAAAACACAACTATATATCACATAGTTGCATGTGTTACTGTACAATATGTAATGTAACATCATATGCAAGGCATGTATGCACACATGCCACATACTGTAGTCTGCTACTCAATGTATGCACAGATGTGCATACTCCATAGTATAGTGTATTGTACTGGCTTATGTGCTAACATGGGCATTGCACCCTGTAGCTAACACACAGGTGTGGATAATGATCTTACTGCTGTGACACTCCTGTTTAGGTACCTCTGGTGTTTTGCAGTGACAGCAGCCTGTGTCAGGTGAGATTGTTATTATTTAGCAGGCTTGATAATGCACGGAACATATTAATTGCATGCTATCTGCCATAACACAAGTACACATAATGTATGGTGGTCCTGGTAATGGACACTGGTCAGACCTGCAATGCATCACACTGTTTACCTATGTGAAACAATTGAAGACTATATAAAACACCTACACTAAACCTTCCAAACTGTCACTGCCAGATGTGTGGACAACAGTGAATACAATGGTAGATTTGTGTTCCACTGTAGGGACAGGTACTATATATCAGCATTACACATGTTGGGAATATGAACAGTACTGTACAGAGAGCATATGTGTGCACACACACTAAATGTGTTGGGGCTGGAGTATGCCCGGCCCACAGGATACACCCTTGTGCAGTATACCCTTGCTATGAATGTCACACAATGTCATGTGCTATCAGACATGTCCATGACATGTAGTGGGCTGACTGCAACACTTCTCAACTATCCTGCAAAACATGTCTCACATCCCATACATACCATCCGTTGTCTGCATAACCCTGTCCTCAGTGGAGCATATGACATCTATGGGTGTATGTCATATGGGATAACACTGACATGTGAAATATGATGGCTATCACAACCATTGGACTGAACATGTGTACACATGGCCATGGAGGATGGCTAGAGGCATGAAACAACACACATAGTAAAAGTGATGTACATGTGTGTACACCCTGTTGTACATTGGCTCGACACAATACAACTATGGCCTTTGTGTAATGGTGATATTGCAGATGTGAAACACTAAACATCATACAGGCCTGTGCACAGCTTGTGTAGGCATAACATGAAACCACCACATAACATGTCTTGAAAATCTGGAGTGTGTCACGACATGGAAGCATTTACCTATACAGTATCCAAATACATACATGTGTTGCACAACATGCACATACATCCACATCAAGCCACAGATACAGTACATTCACTTTGCTGGTGTCAGACATCACTGTCATGCCTGCTCCTCATGTGTGTGAGGTACACAGATGGCATGTGGGACACAGAGTACTTGTAAGCTAGCCATGTATGGGCATAGCTGCCAAGTATCAGTAATATGGTTGCAGATGTGCAGGGGTGTTATCCGTATACCCTTCTGTGACCTGTGTCACACATTCCACATTAGGGTTTATTATGTATACACCTCGGTGATGTGGGTCACATTCCACATTAGATATGTATTGTATGGCTATGAATTGTGTCAGTAGCTCACACTGTATAGCAATTGTGAAGCCACATGATGCTCTGCAATGGCTATGCACATCAGCTCAATGTGCAGTATGTCCCTGCATATTTGTAGGGTGGACAGACATCTTTGCATCAGCTGAAGGACCATGTTAGTATAACACGTCCCTGCATTGGGATACCATTACCGTACTGTAGATGTATTACACATGTATGCATGTCATTCAACACATCAGCAGAAGACATGTCATATTACATATGATTGGCAAGGTCATACGCCACACAGCAGGTCAGTGTACTGTAAACCTGTGTTGGTCTGTGGCACCATTGTATAGTAGGGACAGCCATGTCAAACATGTGTGCACAGCCACATGCACAATGTCTACACTCAGCTCAGGGGTAGGCTGAATAATGTTGAACAGACATGCACTGCTTTGGGGGAGATATGCAAGCTAGGGCTCAAGCAAACATAGTATGCAGTCGACATACCCTACTGCTCATGTCCTCACACATAGGGGCAATGGCCAACACAAGGCATTAGTGGCAGATGTACAAAGGTCAGCGATGGTCTGTTAACATGTGGTGTATGTTGCACACACCATGGCAGTGCAGTGCAATGGTGCAAAGTGCATGCATTGTGTTGCAGGTATGTGGCATAGGTTAACACAAATGGTGCAATACAGGTATGTATGCTAACCACCACTATAATTATGTAAGGTGCATGCCATCTGCTATACCATATGCATGCTGCTGTGTGCAACTCAGGGATGTGTGATAACTACCACTATAATTGTCTAAGCTGAAACTATAATTGTTTAAGCTGAATGTCATCTGCCATATCACCTGCATGTAGCTTGTGTGTCTGTGTGTATCTGTGTGTGTGTCTATGTTTCTCTGTCTGTCTGTGTGTGTGTGCCTCTGTCTGTCTGTGTGTGTCTCTGTCTGTGTCTCTATCTGTCTGTCTGTGTCTCTGTCTGTGTGTGTCTGTCTGTGTGTGCCTGTCTGTGTGTGTCTTTGTCTGTGTGTCTTTATCTGTCTGTCTGTGTGTCTGTGTCTGTGTGTCTCTGTCTGTCTGTCTGTGTGTGTCTGTGTCTGTGTGTCTCTGTCTGTCTGTCTGTGCATGTCTCTGTTTGTCTGTCTGTGTGTGTCTCTGCCTGTCTGTCTGTCTGTGTGTGTCTGGTATAACTTGTAATGTACAGTTCTTGTCTTCCCCTCACAGGTGGTGATGTAGGTGTGTTGCCCTTCTGCAGTCCACCTGATGTTAGTGTCCCCACAGACTCTAGCAGTGATGATGATAGTATGATTGAGGCAAAGGCAGGGTTGTCAGGGGCTGAATATGTGGCCTTGGTTGCCATTCCACCTGTCTCCCCTTCATCCTCGCACACAGTTCCCCTGCCTGCACATATCCCATCACCACTGGCCATAGAGGAAAGACAGTTGGCGGGTGATAGCATGGAACAGGGAAATGTGGTGACTATGGAAGGTGTGCCTGCACACCATGATCTCAATCAACAGACTGGTGATGTCCCACACAGGCATGTGCCCGGCGCTGCTCGTAGGACGACCACTGGCCAACATGCCCCTGCGAGACCAAGCACATCAGCTGGAGTCACCAGACACATGTTTCGGGGTGTAATGGAGGCACAGGCACATGCTAAACAGCACAACAGAGATGGTCTGAGGCTTCAGAGGGCTGCAGTCAGTTCATTAACTGACAACATCCAGGCACTTGCAAATGCTCACCATCATCTTGCAGGTGTTTTGGATAGATGATTGGGTGACATGGTGGAAGTCCTTGATCGTGGCATGTCAATCCTTGAGCGTGGAATGTCTGTGCTGGAACATCTGGTGGGAGTGTGGCATCGGGGACGTGGACGTAGGCCAGCTACATCACCTGTTGAAGGTCTACACGAACATGCTACTGCACATGCCTGCTCCCATAGTGGCGGTAGCAGCAGCAGTGCTGCTGGTGCTGTGTAGTCCACACCAGGACACAGCAGGCCATGTGCATGTGGTCCTGGATGGTCCCAACAGGGACACAATTCCAGTAGACGTGTCATCAGACGGTACCCGATCTGGACCTCTGTCTGGTAGTGCCCGTTCAACCCCTGGCAGGCGCAGGTCACGTGGCCATGGCTGGACACAGTGAACTATAAAACCTGCCTTGTACAGCCTGCAGCTGTCAATATTACCCCTGTGTAGGCCAGCCACATGCTAGACCTGTGTGCATGCATACACACACACTGGAAACAAATGCATATGCATAACATCCACACATGCCCAGTGATATCACAGGCCCTAACACACATGCATAATGTCACCAATGGCACAGCCTAGGCCTCTGGCAAACATTATCACCCTGTGCATATGATGATGCCTGTGCTGCATCCCTGTCATCCACACCATCAGTGCAGGGGCATGTTCATATGGTCTGATGCACAGGGTGAAAATACTAGGTAGACAATTGTAGATTAATATTGTTGAGTAGTATTGACAGGCAGCAGACATACCATGTATTGCAGTTTTAGAATGCATTTTGTAAGTTTGACAGTATGTATCATGTGTAACAACACTAACAGCATGTTGATCTTGATGTTCTGCCTTCCTCTTTCAGGTGTAGTTGCATGTGCTGGGGGATGTTGGTGTTTGCGGGAGTCCCATATGTACATGTTGACTACCCACAGGTCAGTATGACAATACATGCATGCACTTTGTAGCTTTCACATCATAGTTATATTTTCCCATGTTTCAATTATGTTTACTGTTCTAATGTCCAAGAGCATGATAGCTGTGTAGTAAGTTACTGTGTTCAGAGCCGTCACATCCATAGTGGGTGACATCACAGGTATAGTTACCTGGAGCACGGAGTGGGTAAAAGAGTGGTATGCTGGATGACAAGGGTAAAGGCCAGTGGAAATAGTGGCTTTTCATTGGGAAGCAGTAATACCCACTGCCATGATAGCATGCAAAAACAGACACACCCACACACTCAGGGATTCCAGACACAGTAACACAAACTCTGACACACACACGCACAGGTGCCAGTGTTCGGATGAGAGCCCCTGCCTATTTGCATATCATCATTATAGTACTACGCAATTACAAGATGCGCCACAGAGATTACACATGTACAGGTAGTTGGAATGGCCTAAGATCGAGGACATCGACAGGGATACTACAGTGCAGTGAGTGTATGTGGGGAGGGGGGTCCATCAGTAGGCTATGTAACAACAGGTCACACCCCAGGGTGTACATGTTAACAGGCGGTTAGTATGGCTATTTACGATTGATGATATCAACAGGGATGCTAGACTGCTTTGAGTGGATGGGGGGAGGGGGCATTAACATTTCACTATGGTAAAATACAGCCTCACTCCAGGAACCAGACAGCCATACACACACACACACACACACACACACACACACACACACACACACACACACACACACACACACACACACACACACACAGTCATTCACAAAGATATATACCCATGTCACACACATACAGACACTTTACATGTGTGAGGTTTAACCACCTGCCTATGCCTTTCTTTCTACAATTCACTCTGTACTGGTGTCAACAACAGTGTTCAGGAGAGTGATAACATGTGGGATGTGTTCCCAACCATACGTGACATATATGGACACACATACACACACATGCCAGTACTGTGAATCAAACACCTGTCTATCTCATGATAGGTACTACAGCAGTACAGCACTATCGCATCTGGTACAATGCTTGCTGACTCTTTCCTTTGACAACTGTGCTGATATATGCACAATATATGCACAGGGGAGGTATTACTGTTACAGGTGTCATGGGGTTTGCCTTCGTGTCACCCTTACAGCATTCTACATTGTCTAGAGAACGATAAACAACAGGGACCACCAAAGAATAAATGCTCCCAAACCAGTCTCCATAATAAATCTTAGGATAATAAACACAAAAGTATAGGAGCAGACCTATGCAGAGAAATGTTGCACATAGATGAAGTTCAATCCAATAGGCAAAAAATGCACCTCAAGTCCATGAAAGTTCATAAAAACTCAATCAAACTTTTATTCCATATACACAGCAGGTAAGCGCTTTCGCCAACAGGCTTTTTCAAACCATTAACAAATATCACTAGAAAAAACGTAACTAAAAAACCAGATACTAAAACAAAAAAATAGCCGAAACCTTGTATGGAACCACTGATATTTTAAGAAACGTGTACTAACGAATACACACTAGAAGATAAAATACAAGTACTTTAATAAACCATTTTAACGCTTTCATCTCCAATTGAGACTTCTTCAGAAATAAAACAAAAGCACCAACTAAATACATTTATATACTTGAATTGTAGTGACATCA
Organism: Protopterus annectens; assembly: GCF_019279795.1. Lineage (NCBI taxonomy): Eukaryota > Metazoa > Chordata > Ceratodontiformes > Protopteridae > Protopterus > Protopterus annectens. The sequence goes on from NC_056747.1 coordinate 1,134,145,368, forward strand.
CCATTAATTAATTTAAAAAGATATGACCAGAAAAAAGTTATAAAAACATTCCTGTATAAAGTACAGTTTTGCGTCCAATAAATTAATAACTACTAAATATTTGTTATATAATATTTGTTGTATACATAGATAAACTTTAAAAAAAGTGGTGCTTTTGTTTTATTTCTGAAGAAGTCTCAATTGGAGATGAAAGCGCTAAAATGGTTTATTAAAGTACTTGTATTTTATCTTCTAGTGTGTATTCGTTAGTACACGTTTGTTAAAATATCAGTGGTTCCATACAAGGTTTCAGCTATTTTTTTGTTTAAATATCACTAGAAACACTATACCTTATATAGTTCAGCAATTAAATATGCAAATAAATAATGACATCATTATAATGAAATCTAAAAGGACTAGCTAATATACAAATTAATATATATAACATATCTCACATACTCAATCAAGATGCAATAATAATAGAATACATTTAAAATAAATAGTTTAAAACTGCATATTATCTCACAACTGATTTCATATTCTTTAAAACAGGCTTAATATATATTTTGTCATTCAAGCCTGGGTTATTATGTGCTCTAAGCTTGATGATCCATCTCATTTCAATTCTTTCTGTATAATTTCTAATGTCTCCGCCTCTCATATTAGGTTTATTGACATAAAGAACCATGAACTTGAAAAAATGTGAATCATCCATTTCATTAACATGTTTAGAAAGTGCATTAATACTAGATTTAATACGTATTTGATATAAATGTTCTCTAATTCTGTCCCTAAGCCTTCTGTCAGTTTTACCGACATAGAAGGCAGGGCAGAACATACACTGAACAAGGTATACTACATGTTCCGTATTACAATTGGCCTCTACACCAATTGTAAAGCATTGAGAGGTAACTGGATGAACAAACATAGTATTTTCAAGAATAAATTCACAAAAATTGCAATAATTACAAGGAGACGTACATTTAGAAACAAAATCAAAGTTGTGAGAATAAGAAATCTTGGGGTAACATAAGAGTCTATGTAAATTCTTCTTGTTCCTAAATAAAAAAAGCGGGGTTGTCACCAACTACCTCTCTAATACATGGGTCAACAGTTAAGACCCCCCAGTGTTTCTGAATGATCTCTTTAACTTTCCCAACATCTTGTGTAAAAAATCGGGAGAATTTTTGAACAGATGTATTGGTGTTGGCAACAGATGTTAATTCTTGTCTAGCTTGATAAATATTAATGCCCATATCTGAAATATATGGGCAAGCTACATCAGACCTATTATGTTCAACCACTTCAGTCCCTTCAAGAATCTCATCAGGTCGATATGACCTGGCTAACAGTCTTTCTTTCAAATTAATCAATTCCTTTTCATAACCCTCCTGAGTATTTTTAAGCCTGGAGGCTCTAATGGCCTGTCCTTTAATGATGTTCTAAAAACATACCTGGGGTGCATACTCCCTCTATACAACAATGTATTTTTATGACAAGCTTTTCTGTGGACCCCAGTATTTAATTTGCCACTGCTCAACCTCTCAATAGAAACATCCAGAAAAGTAATCCTGGACGTCGATTCTGTCAAAGTGAACTTTAAATAAGGTGTGAGAGAGTTCACCTCTTCAAAGAAAGAAACCAAGTCTTTATTACTACCTGTCCATAGAAAAAAAGATATCGTCCACAAAGCGTTTGTAAAAAATGACGTATCTCTGGAACCTAGGTAGGACAAATAGGTTCTCCCTTTCCCAATGAGCCATAACTAAGTTGACGTAGCTATTGGCACAAGAAGTGCCCATACCCACTCCATCTTTCTGAATGTACAAATTTTCATTAAACAAAAAGAGGTTATTCTCCAACACAATTTCTAATAATAAACATACCAAGTCTACTTTGACAGGACTAAAATCAGTATGTTGTGTTAAGTAGTTATGAATGCATCCAACACCTTCCTTGTTTGGAATCACGGTAAATAGAGATTTAACATCTAAGGTTACTAAAATAAAAGAGGCATCATCACTGACTGTTTCCATTCTCACATACAAGTCCAGTAAAAACTGTTTAGTATCCCTTAAAATGACAGAATTCAAATCTACTATAGGTCTTAACATCTTTTCTATATACAATGATATTGGTTCAGTGACCCACCCTCTACCTGCCAGTATGGGTCTCATGGCAGGGTGGATGGGATCTTTATGAACTTTGGGTAGGCCCTGGATAGTAGGTATTAGTGGGTTGTCAACCCTAAAAAACTTATATAGCTCTGGACTAATTACATGACACTTAACTAAATTATCCAAGGTATCATAAAGTCTTAGAACACATGCTTGGACATCATCAATCTGTGTAATTGAATAAAATCTATTTTCTGCAAGCATTTCAGTCATTAGCTGATTATATTCATACATATCCATCACTATAACAGGGCCACCCTTGTCTGCTGGTCTAATAATGATGTTATGGCCATTTCTAAGTCTTTGTAAAGCTAGTTTATGTCTACATGTTAAATTGCCTTTTCTCTTGACATTATCAAAATTATGATTTAAATTATAAATGTCATTCTCCACTAATTTACTGAAAACATCCAATAAAGGATGGCAATCAGGAATCTATAAGCTAGGTTTAGTAAACTGTGGAACACGAGAAGCAAAATTATTGTTCCCAAATTGCAATTTCAGCTGGACATTCCTTATAAATAGCTTAGTATCTATAATAGTATCTGCTATGTCACTATTGACTGTCGGTATAAAAGACCCATGTTCAAGATTTTCAATTCATCCCTATCTAAGGGTCTGTGTGAAATATTCAGTGCTATTGTAGTCCATTCCCACATTCTCTTCAGGGTTGGGTCTATTTGTTCTCCCCCATTTGCTTTCCGTTTTTGTCTGCCCCTGCTCATTGAACGACTTCTTCCCCTTCCTCGCGCATCGGTTATCGAGAAAGGGGGAGGATGAGTCGATTCTCGAGTAATATTAGTTGTAGTTGTCTTCCTCCTAACCACAGGTTCAAATGTAGTGGTATCACTATTCATAGATGTAGATGGGGCAGCAACTATATTACTAGTGCCTAGTTCATTAGTTGTATCATTGTTACCAATGGTACTATCAGTATTTCCATCAACATCACTTTAGCTATTGCCGAAGGCATTAAGCATTCGTACATTACCACAAACATTCACTGCAGAGTTAATAGCAGCATTATCACTAACACCAACAATACCATTTACATTAGTCACCTCACCTAAGATAGAGGTGTTAACATTATTAGATTTAGGCATAGTCATATTACTCATTTCAGAAGAATTTAAATTTTCAGAGATAGAGGCAGTCCTCTTAATGTATCTGCCTCGTTCTTCCGTATGACTCTGTACAGTATTATTATTTCTCGGCCAAGTAAAAACTTGGCCTCGTGAAAAGTCACAAATATCTTTCTGCATTTTATGCTTTTTCTGTTCCAAGAATCTTTTCTCAAAGAGAAAAACATTGTCAAGTAAATGCTCTGACTGTCAGAGGCTGTGGGGAGGTGGCTGTGAGTGTCTAACCACTGGCCATGTTTGGGAGCAGATTTTGTAGTTCTCCTATATGGTGTCCGTCTTATATGTCACAATGTGCACCTCACGAGGAGTACAGATGTTAGTCAGCCACAGGACTGTGTTGGCAAGCCATACCCCTACATCTGGCAAAAGGCCTGGTGAACAAAGTATGTAACCCTACTTTTACCTGGAATATGTTCTGAACCCATGTGTCATACACAAACACTCTTGGCTAGAATATCCTGCCATGTTGCTAGTACCCTGCACATTGATGACAGATAGTAGGCATGGTGTGATTGCAGTGGGCTGCAGAGAGCATGACCCCCTGTACAGCAGTACAGTAGGCATATCATTGTGGAAAATGTGCCTTCACTATGTTCCCCACTGGATGCCTGCAACATATGTGGTGCCATCAAATGTGATCCACAGAGGTCATACAATGCCTTACACATGTGTCCTGTATGGACCGATGTCACTGACACCAGGGAATACCTGTATCGTGCTATCAATGCAGGTACAGTGTCAACCTGCTGACTATAAGCAGGTTCTGCCACACCAGGCCAGTATTGGCATATCGGAGGATAACAGTCTGTGTACACAACATCTGCCAGCCAAACCAGGTATACCTGTACATGTCACTGTACATTATAGTGGGACATGCACATCCCAGGCAATGTCCATGTCAAGGACTATCAAACACAGACATGGCATGCATTGCAAAGCTATCGCCATACACAATTGTAATCAGGATGTCAGGGCAGTTTATACAATACCCATCTGTGTGGGACATTGCAGACACTACACCCCTGTACCACACTGCACACCATTGTCGGGTGGTGTGATGCCAAGGATTACCCCTCACCCAGCCCTGTACAGCCATCTTGCACAGCCAACCACTACACACCCATGAAGCAATGCACACATGCATATCAGTACTGGCACCTTGTGTCTGTGTGTGGGGTATGATGCTCCCAACCACAGTCACTCCCAGTATAACTCCCATTGACATACCAGCAGATGCTAAACATGTTCACATGCCCTAGCCCATAGAACCTCCAGATATCCCCTGTGGTGCATGTAGCACCTGTGCATTACTGCAGTGTGGCAAACTAAGTAGTTTGGCAGTGTATTTGTGGGCCTGGCAAAGAGTGTCAATGTGAGTCCATTAGAGAGTGTGGTTGTGTTGACAATGACATCTGTTCATGTGGACAGCCATGTGTGCTACATCTAATGTATGTCTACTATGTCTCTGTTGCAGATGTCGCTCACCAACATACATATATGTTCTTACAGTACAACAACATGTCAGCTTTGTGGTACATGGAGTAACTGCATGCTCTTGTAATAGTAATGATTAGTCAGTCAGAGGTTTGACCCCTGTACTGGTAGGTGTGTGACAGACAATGCTTAGGTTTTAGTCTCCAAGCCCTTCTCTGATGTACTTTGCCTCTGTCTGTCCCTCCCACACACTCTCTGGTGGATGTGGAGGCGTACACCTGCTCAGTAGCAGCTTGTGTATTGTAAGTGATGGTCATGATCAGGTGATGGCCTCTGCACCTATTGCAGTTCTCCTCTAGTTGATTGCATGTGGAAAAGCTGTGATGATGTTCCCATAGCCATTTGCCTGAAAAACACAGTACAATATCTAGGAACATCATGTTGGTGTTTACACATGACAGTCACTGTGAGTGGTACCTGGATCTGGTGTTTGGTAAACGGCATCACAGATGATATCTGGATGTTCCTCAAACAACATACACAGTGAGAAATAGCCTAAAGACAGGAGGGTGATGTGCCAGTCATGACTACAGCATGTAAGTGTAGCTATGCTTCATTGAGACTACTGCCTGTTTAACAAGTTGTGTGTGGTAATGGCTATTCTGCATGTTTTAAAACTGACAAGACAGTGCTCTGTTTGTGAGGGACCCCCATCTGTAGGGCCATCTGTACACTGGTCAGTGTGTGGAACCACTTGTTTCCTGTGTTACTCACTGAACCCGCATCTATGAACAGCAGGAGCATAGTGTGAGGATTGCAGCCAGTACATGGTGATAGTGATGAGTTACTGCCATCACATCCCTGACTGGACATATGTCACATGAAACAGTGGTAAGAAAGGCACTGTCTGGGGTTATCAGTGACATGCCAATAATGGGCCACTGTTCATAGCTGCAGTCACAAGTCTTCTACACTTTGTGCAGATGTCACGCAGTATATATGCATGTGTTGTACTCCCTCTGCAAATGTATACCATCTGTTGTGTTGGGTTGATGGTCATATCTATGCATGCTGTTGTAAGTAATCCTGAATGCTGTTGACTATTACTAAGCCATATCTGTGTTTAAACTGCAACACCATAGGCTGCATTGGTTTGAAGGTCCTGGCAGAACCTCCTGTCCCACTTCAGCTGGTCATGGCACCGGGCACCATCACATCTGGGGCCTAGCCTTGGACCTCCACCTCTGTTGGCTCTGCACCACCTTGTGGTGGTACCACCACTAAGGATGGGGCTTGTTCCCCCCTGGGAGCAGGTTCAGACAGGAACATGTCTGCTGTTGTACAGTCCCAGACGTGATGCGTAGGGGGCTCAATAAGGGGTTTTGAGGCCAGATATGCCAGCTCAAGGGCAGAGTGTCACATTTACAGGGTGAGGCTGCCCCTCCTAGACAGTCCCCAGCACTGCCACCTTTGCATTTGTTTTGGTGCAGTGGTGGCTGCCCATGGCTGGGGACCTCCATCCCACTGTTTCCATCTGGGGGCTCATGGGCTTGTGAATGCCGAACACCCCTCCCTGTCCGACATGTATCCCTCCACATGTGTCATATACTGACCCTGTATGCTGTCTTGTCTGTCATCCTACCCTACCTATCCTCCACGAGCATACCTACTCTCCTTCCCCCACATCCCACTCTCACCCTACTGAAACAAAAGGCCAATTGGTTCCTAGAACAACATTTGCCCCATACATAGCTGTCCATTTCACACACATGTCCACTGGACACATGTAACCCTTTTAATATGCATCACAACATACTCCAGTTGTCCTCACCCCTGTCTTTCAGGTGCACGATCCTAGTATGGACATGACTCCTAAATGTTCCAGGAACACATGATGCAGATGGCCCCATTGTACACACAACACTACCGGTCCCTCTATGGTTACCCCATTTACCTTTATCATGATGATGATGTCGCACACAGCACCTTGCAAGAGTACTGTTTTCACATAATGATTGGACATTGTTGTGTTAATGTAAATAACATGCACAGAGTGATGTATATGGCCAATGTACAAATGTTTGCGTGTATGAATGACACATGTCTGTCTGAGGGAGTCCTGATATTACATAGGACAACACCAGTACATAATAAAGGCATTGCTGATGTTTCCCTTTTCATTCCTTTGTAATGCTTTGTTGTCACATGGGATGTTCTTGATATATCTATATATATGTATGTATCTATATGCTGAACATAAACACTCACACATACATCTACATGAAGGAATACATTTCCTATACTGTTGAATGACTGCGCTGGATGATATGTTTGTGATAAGGCTCGATGTCTTTATATCTGCCATGCCATGGCTTAGTGGTAAATCGCAATAGCTGTGTGTGCAGGGTGCTGGTTTCGAGCCTTGCAGAGGCCATTTATTTTGTTGCAGGGCAGAAGAAGGCCATTGGATACGGAGTGATTAATAGGTTCATAGGTTCATAGGTTGGTACTAGACTATCAGCCCTAGGGCCTATACAAGCCTAGCCATAACAATTCCCTGGCTATTTTTTCCCACACTATTTACTTCCCTGGACCCCTGTCTAGCAGGGTGACTGACGTGATCCCCTGGATGAATTTCATTTCTCCCATCCAATCATCAAGGTTCCTTTTGAAGAGGGCCAAAGAACTGCTCTGCTTGACATGTATGGATAGTCTATTCCAGAGTCTGAGGAGTCTCTGGGTCAGGAACCTATCCCTCCAGCATGTTTTGTTTATTGTGATGACAAAGTTTAGATCTCTGGAGCATGTGGCTCTGAGGGATTGGGATTTCTTTAAGTGTAGCATGTCCAGTAGCTCTGGGTTTGACATGGCTTTGTATGTTAAGCAGAGATTGCCTCGGAGTAGACGATATGCCACAGAATATAGCTGGAGTTTTTTAAGATGGTCAGCATAGGGCATCTGCTTCAGGCCTGTGATTCTTTTAGTGAGGTATTTCTGCAGCATTTCCAGTAGTTGTAGATGTCGTGAGGGGTACATACCAAATGGGGCATTGTATTCTATAATGGGTCTAATGAGGGATGAGTACAGTGGGACAATGACCTTCTTTTTTATGGATGAAAAGCCCTTAGTGATGAGGATTTCCTGACTGTTGTGGCGATGTGGTTATTGAAGGTGAGACCACTGTCCACCTGTGTCCCTAAGTCTCTTATCACACTTTCAGTGTTTAGTGTACTGCCACCTGTGTGGTAATTCATGGGTACATGTTTTTCCCAAAGAGGATAACTATACATTTCTTGGCATTGAGCTTCAGCCCATGGCTCTGGTACCAAGCATCTGTTTCTGTAAGGCCCTTTTGTAGAGTATCCACATCATTTGGGGATTCAATAATGGCTCCCAGTTTGCAGTCATCTGTGAACTTTGTTAGCCAGAGTCCCTCAGTGTTGGCCTGTACTTCAGAGAAGTACATGCCAAACAAGAGAGGTCCCAGGACTGAACCCTGAGGTACTCCACTTGTCACTTGTCTGGAGCTGGATTTGAAGTCAGCTATTTTTAAAGTGTGTGTTCTGTCAGTAAGCCAGTTAGCAACCCATCGAGTGACGTAGGGAGTAATGCCCAGCTTAGCAAGTTTATCTATGATTCCAGACTGTGGGATGGTGTCAAAGGCCTTGGCGAGGTCCAGATAGGCTGTGTGGACTGCCTTACCCTCATCCACAGCTCTGGAGACTGATTTGAAGAAGTCAATCAGGTTCAGGAGACAACATCGGCCCTTCACAAACCCAAACTGGTGTTTTAAGGTTGCCAATGTCTTTGTTTATAAGTTCCATGATAATACGATCCATGGCCTTGCAGATCAGGCTCATCAGACTGATGAGGCAGTAGTTCCCAGTATCCAAGGTGGATCCCACCTTGTGGAGTGGGATAACTGTAGCTGTGTACCACTCAGTGGGCCCAAAGCCTGAGGTGAGGATATAATTAAACATGACACTTAGGTGAGGTGCCAATTCATTTTGTAGTTTATGTAGTACACAGCCCGGGATGTCATCTGGTCCCATGGATGCTGCATTCTTAACTTTGGAGTGTGCATTTTTTACCTGTGTGGCCATTATTACTGGAATTTGGCAATCGTCCAGTATTGAGATGGGCCATTTAGGTTGTGAGAGGGGGGTGAAGACAGCACTGAATTGATCTGCCAGGATATTGGCAATATCCTTGGGGTCAGTATATTTAATGCCATTCTGTTGTAGCTCAGAGCAGATCTGTGCATTACCATTTAGATTCTTGACATAGTTATAGAATGCCTTGTGGCTGTCTTTGGAATCTTTAGGAATTTTATTTTCGTAAGACAAAAAGCACATCCAAGAACTAAATAGTCCAGAAGCAATACTGAAAAAGGAAGACTCCAAACCACAAGTAAATTAAATGTAAGTACTTTCATTTACTAATGTACAGCAAATGTCTTCAGACAAACAGTTAGGTACAATAAACAGTTTAAATACTGTGCAAGCGTGACATCATCACACACATTGGACAAACCCTGCCCACATTTAAACTAACAACAGCCAAAAAATGAAAAATAACAAATAAATAAAACTCATCAAAATACAGTAAATACATAAACTAACCCAAGTTATTACTCACTAAAAACAATATCATACTCAGGTTACATCATATATAATTATACCAATCATTAAAAAATATATATCAAAATATTTCCTATTAAAACTCTTTTCTGCAACAGTTTCTTCCTTTTGTTGTAAAGTTTGTTTATGGCATGGGACCACCAGATTGACTTCATTTTTTTGGAAGAGAGCATCTTGGTTCTATTTGGGATGGCACGATTCATGCATGAGTGGATGTGCTCGTACAGTGCCTTAGTATAGGACTCAGCAGTCAAACTTTCAGTTCCCGTCTGCATGGGTGTCATGAAGTTTGTAACTTCTGACTTGAGTAGCATGAAGTTGGTTTTGGAGAAGTTTTTTATGGAGGTTTCCTTACTGGGGGTGGGGGTGGGGGTGGGATGTGGATGTTAAAGTTGATTAGCTTATGATCTGACCTGATCAATGAGGGGGGTGACCATAGGTGTGGAGCATCGATTGAGGCACATTAAAGCAGTTGTGAGAGGGTGTGCGTGGGTTTGCGCGGTGCTAAGCAATGCTAACCTCTGGTTACAGTTTCTTACACTTAGTTAGCCTCTACATTGCTTTACCAGTGTAATACTCGCATACTGGCGGCCAAACAGGCTTACACCCGCTTGCTCCCACACTTGCAAATGCACTGCATTTGGTGTTCCCATCTGACACTCACACCCCTGGATGGGAGTGAGGACTACTATATTACCTTGTGATGCCTATTACATCGGATTACATGCCTACAGTATTGGAAATACCTGCCCATTAGGTGACAGCATGCCGTTCGACTGTATGGAATCCGCGGCCTGTCCAGAGTTTGATTCATATTATTGGTGTGTTCCTCTTACAATCTGCACCTGTCTGGCTAATACATGGGAAATGACACTCTTCAATACAAACAAGTACTTCGGTTTTGGAACCCACATCCTTCAGCCGAGTCATGCTACTGCATACCTAATATTCTATCATCTTTCTAAGGTTGTCAGTGGAATATGTGCTTTCTGTCCCTATCAGACCTCTCATATGATTGGGGAAAAATATAAACTGAATCAGGGACACTGCATAACAACATCATGGACACATTTAAATTATTGGTGCTATTAATCTGACACATTGACAGACTCAGAGCATATGAATTCATACACATTTTCTGAGGTAAATGATGTTTATAACTCTTAATTGTTGTCGTTATTCATTACGTGTAATTCACCACCTTTCCTCCAAATGTCACTAGTTTTAGGAGGATTTAAGTGGGACAGAGTTAGAAACTGAGTCGAAATCAGGGACGTCCCTAGAAATCGGGGACAGTTCAGAGGTATGGTCCCTATTTGTTCCCCCAATGGTTTATGGCCTGTCTAGTGGATGTGCTCTTAGGGGTTGAGAGGTATGGGCATCAGCTATGCCCATTTTGGAATATTGCTTACATCCCTGGGGCGGTCCTAATATGACTGTGCCAGCCAACACCTGCACACCTAGGCCCATAATTGCATACCCATAGTTCCCCCACCTGCCACTCCTCTACAGCACTCATTGTTACTGTGGGTGCAGGTGGGGTATAAACACACCATTACACACTGCCCACTCTCGGGACACATGTCGTACATTGTGTCGACCCATGAGTTATCAGGCTTGCACAACCTACTGGTCCATGTACATCTACAGCCTGGTTTGATAAGTCATTACCGGGACTGCCTCTGATCATTACTTTTTGGTGTCCCACAAGGGACATCAATGTCTATGTTTCAAGATTAGACCTGGCAGGTCTCTCCCACTGGTAGTATCCTGACGGTATTCTGGGAAGCAGAGGTGTGTTTACCTTCATTGCATGTCTGTATGTCTCACCAGCCTAGCTGGGGGGTGGTGGGGGGGTAGATGCTACGTGTTACACTTTTGTTTATTGGACCCCTCACCCCCATATGCACGGCCTGTGAACATATGTTACTCGTAACTGCTGTGTCATATACTAGCTATATACATGTGTATATTTACAGTCACATATATATATTTACATTACTATATACAGATATATCTGTATATGTATGCATACATGTATATTTATATTTTGCTGTCTCTCTCTCTCTCTCTCTCTATATATATATATATATATATATATATATATATATCTCACAGCATATGGGTCTATGGGTGTCTGCATATGTATATATTTATATGTGAGTATGTATCTGTATTCTGTCTCTGTATGTATACATTTGTACTAAGGAGAGGGAAAGGCTTATATCTTTGTCGCTATGGGGTGATATACACACACATACCTCTACATATATGCGGCTACATCTGGTTATTCCATTCCTTGCCATATAGATTACACTTTGCTGCAGTGGGACTTGTAGTGGATGTGGCTGCTCATTGGGTGACACCTCTGCCCAATGAACACATTCACTTACATCCCTAGGGCTGTCCATATAGGCCCACATCAGCCAACACCTGTACACCTAGTAGCTACCCATAGTTCCCCTACCCACAACTCCTCAACAACACCCATCCTTACTCTGGGTCCTGGTCTGTTCTGGACACACAACGACATACTGCCCACTCTCCACTTCACGGGACCCATTTCATACAATTGTCTCGGCCCATGGGTCATCAGGGTTTCCCACCCTTGTATTCTGAGTATGTAAACACCCCAGCCAGAATGGTCAGTCTATCACCTTTTTTTTGGTCTTGGCAATTTTTGGGGTGTCTTGCAAGGGATGCTCCTGTCTGTGTTCCAAGAGTAGAATTCACAGGTGCACTGTGTACCCCCTGGTTGTATCCTGCCTGTGGTCTGGGGAGCACTGGACTCTTTACATTGTTTGTGTGTATGTTTCCCATGTCCGGCTGGGAGGGGTGGAAGGTCATGCTACGTGTTTCATGTTTTTTGCTTGGGCTCCTCACTTCCATTGGCATAGCCTGTGAACATATGTCATTCTTGTGTGCTGTTTCCTAGCATAGCTGTACATCTGTGTATATCTGCACACACACACACACACACACACACACACACATATATATATATATATATATATATATATATATATATATATATATATATATATATACAGAAAAACTTCAGAAAATAACAAAATGGCAACGGAGCCTGTAATAAGCTTTCGTCTTTTAATAGTGTCAAAGACTTCTTCAGACAATGAAAAAAATGTGGAAAACCCATTTTTTACATTTTTTTCATTGTCTGAAGAAGTCTTTGACACTATTAAAAGACAAAAGCTTATTACAGGCCCGCTGTCGCTTTGTTATTTTTTGAAGTTTTTCTGTATATGTTATTTGATTCTTGAATAGTATTCCGACAGTTTTATTCATAGGTTCATAGGTTCATACTTATATATATATATATATATATATATATATATATATATATATATATATATATATATATATATATATATATATATATATATATATATATATATATATATATATATATATATATATATATATATATATATATATATGTATATATATATATATATATATATATATATATATATATGTGTGTGTGTGTGTATGTGTGTGTGTGTGTGTCTGTAAAGCAATACATACCCCACGCAAATGCACTTACACATGCTTACTGGTTTACTGGTGTTTATATATGCTTGACCTGCTTACTAGTGCCTTATTCATTATGACACTGACACTTCACTCCAGTTAACATTTAATTGATATTTTGCGGGTTATACAGCAAACAGATGTCGCAATATGTTCATGTACAGATTACCAATGGTAAATGGTATGTGATACAGTGGGATTCAGTACGAGAATGTCTGTTCGTTAGGCGGTTCTCTAACCAATACACTATTGCTGCGCTGCTTCATTTGCATTTATACCCATATACCCATGGCTCCTGGTTCCCCAAACAAACACCCCGATGCCTCCCTAACACTGCAGTTATCCATTCTCCAGTCAGATTCGTGGTGTATCCACACCACTACACACTGGCCACTCCCTACTCCTATAGACCCATCCCATCGGTTGACTCACTCCACGTATCCTCAGAATTCCCAGACGTTTAGTCCACAAACATTGGTGACATAAGTGACCAAAAGAATACTATATGCAATTTTTGGGTTGTCCCACATGGGACACGCATGTGTTTATGTCAAGATTAGACTCTATACTTCATTACATCCTTACTCCGTTAACATGACACTACAATAAATTAATATGTATGACTATGTGATAATGCACACGTTACACATGAGAGCCTAATTATGTACATGTTCAGAGTATTTTTTTTCCAACTAGACTGGTTTAGTAATTGACATTGCCATAGCAGGCAGATCACAGGAATGATTCCATGTGTGGGAAAGTCCTCACATTTGCTTATTTTCAGCACAGCACTGACTTCGTACATTGTATGCACTTCTGTGTTTTAGCAGTTTCGTCCCATCCCTCTTCTGCACAACCTATTATTCTATCTACTATCAAGGTTTGTAAGGGCACATTCATGTTATTTATGTCTGCAAATGGAATGAATGTGTTACAGAGAATGTACTTCTGCATATGTGTATGCATATATACTTATAACAAACTCACTGACCTCCAATTAGAACCAGCCCATCCAACCCTGGCATACCTGGCTCCATAATTTCATACCCATAGTTCCTCCACCCCACTCGTGTTCAAAATACATACATACCATCCATTGTCCACTTGTTATTGCAGCCATGACACATCTCCACATATTGCCCTCTCCCGCGCGTTAGGGGCCCAACATGTATGTTGTTCCAACTCATGTATTCTCAGGCTCTCCCACCATTTAGTCCTTGAACATACCTGTCCTTGCTTGTGTAATGGTCGGATGGCCAATTATCCTATCAATTTTTGGGTAGTCCCACCAGGAACTACCCTCTGTGTGTAAAGTAGACTTGGCAGATCAACAATGTTACTCCCACTGGTAATATCCTGCCTGTGGTGTAAGTAGCAGTGTTTGCTCACTCCTGCCCAGCTTGATATGACATACGCTGACAGCGCTATATAATACTGGAGTTGCTGTTGATTCCCTTCTCATTCCTTTTGTATGCTTTATTGTTACGTTGTTCTTTCTTCATATATATATATATATATATATATATATATATATATATATATATATATATATATATATATATATATATATATATATATATATATATATATATGTGTGTGTGTATATATATTATATATCTGTATATACTTATGTACATTTCCTATGCTGGGCACTGCTTAGACCCGCACATGTGCTCTCAGACTTGCTTACTGGTACTTATATGTGTTTACTGCTGCTTATTTGTGCTTACACCTGCTTACTAGTGCCTTATTCATTATGACAGTGCCACTTTGCTTGAATGATATTTAAGCTAAATATCTCATGTGATACTCTTATGTTAGTTTTACAGCAAAACAACATTCATTCCACATGGAAAATGATATGTGCTATTGTTGGGCTCGAACCATGAATGCCTGTTTGTTGGGCGGATGCTCTAAACAGTTGATTCCACATGTTTTTCTCTATTTGAATGAATATGATGTGTAAGCTATGCTCGGCGGAGGGCAGTGATGTGCAGACATGCTGCACTTTGCTTACACCTTCAATATTGCAACAATTTGAATGTATAATAGGGACACAGGGACAGGGAATCTAATTGTGAAAGTTCTAGGGACAGGGCTCAACATTCCACTACGTGCTTGTGTGTTTACTACTTTGAGTTTATTTCACTGTTTGTGGACACTCTTGTATGCTTAGCTTACATTTCGGTATGCACGGACAATGAATTACTGACTTACTATTAGGGGTAGGCTCTACTAGTAGGCATAGTGGGTTTTGCAAGTTTCGGAGCATGTTTACGCCTCTGTTGAGCACTTGTACGCAACCCCTGCACTTTCACACGTTTCCTGTGCACGTCAAGGTTGCGGCGGTGTACCCTCATACATATTCATATGGCGCTGCTGTGCCACCTGTAGTGAAGACGCTCAGAGTAAGGCTAAAACCATCCTTGCAACAAGCTTCTTGAATCCCGGGGCATGTCTTAAATGTTGGTGAAATGGGAGTCAATCAAATGAGTTGTCATTCAAATGAAATTTAGGTCAATTGGGTTTCGGTCAAATGGGTGTCAGTCAAATGAGTTTTAGATCAAGTGAAGTAGACCCATATATACATATACATATACAATAGGCTGTAGGAGACAGAATACAGGGATACGGCATTGAGGCAGTCTGCATAGGATATTGTAGTTATGCTCTGTATTCATTTAGTGAGGAACATCAGTGGATGTTCCAATTATTGAATGTGCCTGCTTAGGTACATACCAAAAGGGGCATTGTACTCAATGATAGATCTAATGAATGCTGAATACAGTGGAACAATGACTTCCTTGGACCTAGATGTCATACCTTTGTGTATAAGTTGCACAACATAGAATGATTTTCTCACTACTGTAGACACATGATGGCCAAATTCTAGATTGCTGTGTATGTGTGTCCCCAAGTCCCATACTACTGAGTCAACTCTTAGAGGTGTGATCAATATCATAGTTACCAGGGTGGATGACTTCCTGAAGGATACTATTATGCATTTCTTGTCATTTAGTTTTAGTCCATGGCGCTGACACCAGCTATTTGTCTGTGTTAGCCCCTCCTGGAAAACATTTGTGTCGAGTGGAGGAATCTAGGACCACTCTTAATTTACAGTCATCTGCAAATGTAGCTATCCTGAGGCCACTGACATTGGTCTTGATTTCAGGGAAGTAAATTCAAAAAAGGAGAAGTCCCAGGACCATTCCCTGAGGGACTCCACTTGTCACTGGCCTCTTTGTAGAGGTGGGCTCCCCAATTATAATTCCTGGGTCCTGGCTCTGAGCCAGTTGGCTGTTGTCTGAGTGACATAGGGGTTTATACATAAACTCTTGAGTTTGTCAACAGTGACTGAGTGGGGTACTGTGTCAAATATCTTGGCAGGTCAAGGTAGGCAGTATGAATTGCTTTGCCCTCATCCATTGCTTTTGTGATCTTCTCCAAGAAGTCGGTCACGTTAAGTAGACATAACCCACCTTTAACAAAACCAAGCTGGGTTGTATCAAGTGCCTGAATGTTTTCTATGCCATTATTGATCGTGTCTTTGATAATCTTTCCATGGCTTTGCATATAAGGCTAGGGAGGCTTATGGGTCTGCAATTTCCAGGGGCTGTAGATGGCCCACCTTTGTGCAGAGGGATTACTGTTGGTGTTCTCCATTCATGAGACACAAAGCCTGTTTTGAGGCCACAGTTAAATAGCAATTCCAGAGGGCCTGATAGGTCATGTTTCCTGCTACTTAGAAGGCATCCTGGGATATTGCCTGGGCCCACTATTGCAGTGTTCTTGGCCTTAGAGAGAGCATTAAGAACCTGTTCCCTAGTGATAGAAGTGGGAGTTATATTTGATGGTATTTTCAGAGGGGAACGTTGAGCAGGAGAGAGGAGTAACGTTGAAGCTGATTTTATCAGCCAGGAGGTTTGCTATATCTTCTGGTTCAGCATACGTGGCTCCGTTAATAATGAACTTTGCACACAGTTGTGCATTGCCTTTGAGGTTGCATACATAGCTAAAGAATGCCTTGTGGTTGTCCTTGGCCTGGGATGCCAAATTAACCTCAGATTTGGTTTTGGTAACTTTATTTTTTCCTCTTAGTTGTTTGTTTAGTATGATGAGAATGCTTTTACCTTCCTTGGTTTTACACCTCCTCATTTTTGCTATGATTTTCTTCCTACTGTTATACAGCCTATTGATGTTGTGATTCCACTAGGGTGGCTAGTTTTCTGAGTGAGTTCTGTACTTCTTCCTGGTGGTACAGTGGCCTCTATGCACCTATTAACATGCTTGTATAGGGTTTCTTTCAACACGTCCACATAGGCAACAGTCTTCTCAGGGTTTATGAGGACTTGAAATTTTGCCAGGTTATCACTTAATTATGTTAAGTTAACCTTAGAGTAGTTCCTGAATATTCTAGCGTAAACTAGGGTTCCGGGTTTTATTTTTTACTTCAAAGGTGACCATTTTGTGGTCTGATCTTATCAGAGAAGACATTACACTAGGAGATGTGCAGTGCTCTCCCATATAAGGGAGGACCAAATCCAGTATGTTTACACCCCTGCTCAGTGTATTAACAATCTGGTCCAGGGAATTTGTGTTTACAAAATCCAGGAATCTCTGTGCCTGTAAGTTTGGTGTCATGTATGAGTCCCAGTTAATAGTGTGGTACCTAAAGTCGCCCGTGAATATGGTATTGGATTAGATGCTAAATGTTTCCAATAAATTTAAAATAGATGGTATGGGTTTCCTAGGTCATAGAGGGGGATCCAATATCTTGGAAGGAAATGGTATGGGATTTTGCCTATTGTGATTCGAACATGGAGAAGCTCAAGTGCATTGTCCTGCTTGACCAGCCTTGAGGTATATTTATTTTTTATGTAAATTGAGACATAGGTTCATAGGTTCATAGGTTTATACTAGGCTATCTGCCCTAAGGCATGTATAAGCCTAGCCCAAATTTTTGTGGCTTACGCCACCCCTTATATGAAAAAATACTGTGCCCATTAGTTTGTTGTGCCTCTGTCCAGCAGTGACACAGAGATGATTCCCGGGGTAAACCTATGATCTCCCATCCACAGGTCAAGATTTCTCTTGAAAAGAGCCAGCGAGGTGCTCTGCCTCACATGGACCGGGATTTTATTCCACAGCATAGGGAGTCTCTGAGTGATAAATCTATCCCTCCAGCATGTCCTATTTATATCCGTGCTAAGGTTTAAGTCGCTTGCTCTAGTGGTTTTGGTGGATTTGGATTTTTTGAGGTGGAGCATGTCCATTAATTCCGGGTTGGACATGGCCTTGTATGTCAGGCACATGTCACCTCTGAGCAGATGGTATGCGACTGAATAGAGCTGGAGTTTCTTCAATCTGGCAGCATATGACAGATTTTGGAGTCCCTTTATCCTTTTGTTGAGGAACTTTTGGGGTATCTCCAATTGCTGCAGATGTCGGGTGAGATACATCCCGAATGGGGCATTGTACTCGATCATTGGTCTGATAAGTGAAGAGTACAGGGGAACAATGACCTCACTAGATCTGGATGTGAATCCCTTCATGATTAGGTGGGCAATGTAGAAGGTCTTTCTAACCACTTTAGCAACGTGAGTGTCAAAAGAAAGGCCACTGTCAACCTGGGTCCCCAGGTCCCTGATAACCTCTTCTGTGCTTAGTGGATTGCCACCTATATGGTAGCTTGGGGTTACCTTGTTTTTCCCAAGGGTATGACTATACATTTTTGGCGTTTAACTTCAGGCCATGGCTCTGGCACCAGCTATCTGTTTCCGTGAGTCCCTTCTGAAGGATATCCGTGTCCGATGCACTTTCCACTATGGCGCCCAGTTTGCAGTTGCCTGCAAACTTTGTCAGCCAAAGTCCTCCCATGTTGGCCTGTACTTCTGAGAAGTAGATGCTGAACAATAGGCGGCCAAGGACCGAGCCCTGTGGGACACCACTTGTGACCGGCTTGGAGTCTGACATAGCGCCAGCAACTCTAACCCTGTGGGTTCTGTCCTTAAGCCAGTTTGCAACCCATCTTGTGACATATGGGTTTACATTTAAGCTGGTAAGTTTTTCTACAATACCCGAGTGGGGCATTGTGTCGAAAGACTTTGCAAGGTCAAGGTAGACTGTATGGACTGCCTTTCCCTCATCAATGGCCTTGGTGACTGTTTCGAAGAAGTCGACCAAGTTCAAAAGGCATGATCTTCCCTTGACAAAGCCAAACTGGGTCGGGTCCAATGTCTGCAAGTCCCCTATATCTTTGTTTATGAGCTCCATTATGATCCTCTCCATAGCTTTGCAGACTAGACTTGTTAAGCTTATGGGGCAGTAATTACCAGGGTCTGTAGAGGCACCGCCTTTGTGGAGTGGGACCACAGTTGCCGTACGTCACTCCTTGGGCATGTATCCTGTGGTAAGGCTGAGATTAAACAGCTGCCTTATGTGCGGGTTTAATTCCTCATTTAGCTCGTGTAGCACACAGCCGGGGACACCATCCGGTCCCATTGATGCTGTGTTTTTAGCTTTAGAGAGAGCAGCTTTCACCTGCGCATTTGAGATGTCTGGGAGGCTACACTCCGCTGGGATAGTTTCTCTCCTTTAGGGGGGGAGAGGGGGGGGAGTTTGCACTGAACCTGTCTGCCAGTATGTTGGCAATGTCTGTGGGTTCAGTGATTTTTGTATCATTTTGGACTAATTCTGAGCATATCTGGGAGTTTCCACCCAGGTTCCTAACATAGCTGAAAAAGGCCTTATGATTGTCCTTTGAATCCATGGCAATTTTTCTCTCAAAATTGGCCTTAGTTGATTTTATGAGTGCTCGTATTTTTTTACTAATAATGATCAGGGGTGACTTCCCTTTTATGGATTTTGTTCTATCATGTAATAGCTTTCTCCTCTTATTGTAAAGTTTGTTAATGGCTGGGGTCCACCAGACTGGATGTTTGCCCTTTGTGGAAAGAGTCTTGGTTTTATTTGGGATTGCCTGATCCATGCAGACCTGGAGGTGTTCATAGAAGGCATTTGTAAGGGCTTCCGCAGCTTGGGTTGTGGTTTCCACTGGCTCAGGGGCCTTGAAGGATACCACACCAGTCTTGAGTAGTGTGAAGTTTGCTTTAGAGAAGTTCTTCACTGTGGTCTTTTTTGTTTGGGGTGGCGGGATGTGGATTTCCAGTGAGATTAGTTTATCATCAGATCTCACCAATGAGGGATATACTTCCAGTGTGGAGCATTTTGTCCCCATGTTTGTGATACTGAGATCTAGTATATTTTCTCCTCTCATGGGAACAGTGACTAGCTGTTCCATGGCATTTGAATTTATGAACTCCAGGAACCGTTGGGCTAGAAAGTTAGGGCTTGAGTAATGTTCCCAGTCTATATTCAGGTAGCTGAAGTCACCCAATGTGATGGTGTTTGGAGATACATTTATACCCTCCAGTGTCTTCAGGAAGGCTGTGTGGGGTTCCTGAGTTTGAGAGGGTGGCCTGTAGCATGCTACAATTTGTAGAGCAGTTTTGCCTATGGTTAGTTGCACCTGGATGGTTTCCAAGCTCTGCGTTGCCACCAACCTGGAGGTGTGGGTATCCTTTATGAATATCGATACACCCCCTCCTTTTGTGGTGTGGTCCAGGTTTTGGGGCCGGAACGCATGATATGAGGTAAAATCTAATAGTGCCAGGGTGCTCTCAGGAGCCTTGAACCAGGTTTCAGTTACAGCACAGACATCGATGTTCACCATACTGAGAAGGGCCTCGAGTGCGTGCATTTTGAGATTTAGACTTCTGGCATTGAGCAGCATTACCCTCAGTTTCTTCCCATTTTTGTTTTCTAGGGTGGTAGGTTTAGAATTTGAGCCTTGCCTAAAAAAGGCACTATGGGGGTGGCAAGAGCCTTAGCCAATATCCGGAATCCCAGGGTGACAGGTGCAAGCCATCCCTCAAGCAGCGTGGCTTGTCAAGCATGTCATCCCAGGCAGACAGAAACTGGATCCCCTTTGAATGACACCAGACATTAAGCCAATTGTTAAAGCTGATCATCTTGTCTCTATATTGTGGCATCATTCTTGGTGAAGGAAGGATACTGCTCAGGGTCAGGGTCATACCTGCCTGGGCTACATAATCAGAGAGCTCCTCTATGTCTCTTTTCATGTAGTCCAGGGAGGTATGCCTCAGGTCGCTCACACCAGCATGGACAATGACTGTGTCATATTTGTACTTGCTGTGGAGTGACCCGAGTGCTTGTGTTATGTGGCGGATTCTAGCGCCCGATAGGCAGCTTTCTGTGACCCTCTCCTTGTTCAGCCTGGTGAGTGGGACGTCAGTGTGTCTGACTATGGAGTCACCTATGACAAGTATGTTTGGTGTTGTATTTGGCCTTAAGGGCTGTGACTGCTTTGCACACTGCTTTTGTTGTTTATGTGTTGCTTGTGGGGTGTCTTGAGGTAGCAGTTGTTTGGGTGTCTGCTTTGGAGGCCTCTGCTGTTTAGGTAAATTTTTACTCAGAGCCTCCGAGTATGTCTTTGTGTGTTTATGTGTTTGATTCAGTGGTGTGGTAGCATTATGTGAGGCTGGTTTTGTGGTGTGTGTAGTTGCCTTCTCCTCCTGTCTGGTCTTGCCAGTCCTGAGTTGAGAGAGCTCAGCCTCCAGTTTGGCTAAATAGCTGCATCTCTCGCAAGTATTTGTGTTATGTGGGAGGAGGAGAGGGTTGTCTGTGTACATGAGGCAGTTATAACATTGCCTCAAGATTCCCAGATTCACCAGCTGGACCGGAGAGGAGATTGACAACTGACCTTTGGACATGCTAGAATAATATTGGGAATTCCTTAATAATTGAAAACAAGGGCCAGTGGGGAGTGAGGGTGTAGTGCTTTTAATTTTTAGTGCTGACTTATATAATTGCTTTAGTGAGCAAGTGCCAGGTAACTTGAGTGCAATGTGTTACAAGTAACTAAATGCAAAAACGACAAACAGTAACTTTCTTTCAAGTGAAACAAGGAAATAAGTAAGCAATGCAGATATCACTAGTGATCCACAGAAGCACTGAGAAGCTGCGTATTAGGTGGAATTAGCTTCCAGGGAAATAACAAGCAAACAAACAACAAGCATATAAACAAAGCTAGATTCAACAGGCCTGGATCTAGTCTATGCTAGAGCAAACAAGATGTACCAATTTCAGTAAGATACAGTTCAAATATTCAGGCACTATAAACCTTTAACCAGAAATTCCCAGCTCAGAAGGGCAGAGTCCAGCCTCTTCTCCCACAAGAGTGCAGACCACGAACCTTCTTAATGTAAAATAACTGGCCTGAAGCCCAAGTGCCTAAACCAGAACTAATACACTTGGACACTGGGCTCTCAATCAGCAGTTCCCAACTTAGAAGGATGAAAGCTACCTGTCCTGCCACCACAGTGCTTGCCACAAACCTTCCTAATGTAAAACAACTGGTCTGAAGCCCAAGTGCTTAATCCAAAAGACTTAGAATGATAGCTACACTTTAATCAAGTTACAACCAAGCAGTAATAAATACAATTGAATACTTTAGAGAATGTCTGGATTAGTGCTCAAGTTACACAAACAAAGCTAGATCCAGGTCCGAATACTT